>NW_022680609.1:0-219557 GCF_009764315.1 Trachypithecus francoisi | reverse complement strand
GAAGCTTTCCAAGAAATGTCTTCGTGATGGGTGAATTCATCACACTGAGTTACACCTTTGTTTTCTTTGAGAAGTTTGGTAGCACTGTTTTTATGGAATCTACAAAGGGATATTCAGGAGCTCCTAGAGTGTTATGATGAAAAAGGAAATAATTTCAGATAAAAATTGGAGAGAAGCTTTGCGAAAATGGTTTTCTGATTGGTCTATTCATCTCACAGTGTTTAAAATTTTGTTGATTGAGCAATTTGACATCACAGTTTTTGTGGTATCATAGAAGAGATATTTGGGAGCACATTGAAGCCTATGGTGCAAAAGGACATATCCTCAGATTTAAACTAGAAAGAAGCTTTCTGGGAAACTTCTTTGTGGTGGGTGAATTCACCTCACAGAGTTACACCTTTCTTTTCATTGAGCAATCTGGTAACACCGTTTTTGTAGAATATGCCAGTGGGTTATTCAGGAGCACAGAGTCCAATGGCAGAAAAAGGAAATATCATCAGGTAAAAAATGGAGAAAAACTTTCTGAGAAACTCCTTTATGATGTGTGCATTCGTCTCATAGAGCTAATCGTTTCTGTTGAGGAAGCTCTTTGGCATCACAGTTTTTATGGTCTCTTAGAAGGCATATTTGGGAGTGCACTGAAGACTATCGTGGAAAGGGAAATATCCTCAGATAAAAATCAGAAAGAAGCTTCCTGAGAATCTACTTTGTGATTCGTGAATTTTTTTCACAGAGTTAAACCATTCTTTCATTGCACAGTTTGGTAGCTCTATTTTTGTGGAATCTTTAGTGGGATATTTAGGAGCACATAGAGGCCTAAGATGAAAAAAGAAAATTCTTCAGCTAAAAACTGGAGAGAAGCTTTCATAGAAACTCCTTTGCAATGTGTGCATTCGTCTCATAGAGCTAAACGTTTCTGATGAGGGAGCACTTTGCCATCACTGTTTTTGTGGTGTCAGAGAAGGGATATTTGGGAGCGCATTGAAGCCTATGGTGGAAAAGGAAATATCCTCAGATAAAAACTACACAGAAGCTTCCTGAGAAACTGGTTTGTGATGGGTCAATTTATCTCATAGAGTTACATCATTCTTGTCATGGGGCAGTTTGTTAGCGTTGTTTTGTGGAATTTGCAGAGGAATATTTTGGAGCGCATAGGGGTGTGAGGTGAAAAAAGAAAATTCTTCAGGTAACAACTGGAGAGAAGCTTTCAGAGAAAATCCTTTGTGATGTGTGCATTTGTCCCATAGAGCTGTTGAGGGAGCACTTTGGCATCACTGTTTTTGTGGTGTCTGAGAAGGGATATTTGAGAGCACATTGAAACATCTGGTAGAAAAAAAATCCTTAGATAAACACCAAAAAGCAGAATTCTGAGAAACTGCTTTGTGATGCGTGAATTCATCTCATAGAGTTGCATTCTTCTTTTCATTGACAGTTTGCTAACACTGTTTTCTTGGAATCTACAATGGGATATTTCGGAGCGCATTGAAGTTGATGGTGACAAAGGAAATACACTCATAAAAACTAGAAAGAAGCTTTCTGAGAATACACTTTGTGTTGTGTTAATTCATCTCACAGTGTTACAGGATTCTTTTCATGGATCAGTTTGGTAGCACTGTTTTTGTGGTGTCTGAGAAGTTATATTTTGGAGCACATGGAAGCTGACAGTGGAAAAGGAAATATCCTGAGATAAAAACTACACAGAAGCTTCCTGAGAAATTTCTTTGTGATGGGCGAATTCATCACACCAATTTACACCACTGTTTTCTTTGAGCAGTTTGCTAGCACTGTTTTTAAGGAATCTGCAAAGGGATATTTCAGAGCTCCTAGAGACCTGCAGTGAAAAAGGAAATAACTTCAGTTACAAACTGGAGAGAAGATTATCGAGAAACAATTTTGTGAGGTGTGTACTCATCTCATAGAGTTTAACCATTTTGTTGATTGAGCAGTTCGGCATTACTGTTTTGTGGTATCTGAGAGGAGTTATCTGGGAGCACATTGAAGCCTATGGTAAGAAAGGAAATATCTTCAGATTTAAACTAGAAAGAAACCCTTGAGAAACTGCTTTGTGTTAGGTGAATTCATCTCACAAGTTCCACCTTTATATTCATTGAGTAGTTCGGTGACACTGTTTATGTGAAATCTGCAAAGGGATATTCAGGAACTCTCAGAGGTCTACAGTGAAAAAGGAAATAACTTCAAATAAAAACTGGAGAGAAGATTTTCGAGAAATGGTTTTGTGAGGTGTGTATTCATCTCATAGGGTTTAACATTTTTGTTCATTAAGCAGTTCAGCATCACTGTTTTGTGGTATCTGAGAGGAAATATTTGGGAGCACATTGAAGCCTATTGTAAAAAAGGAAATATCTTCAGATTTAAACTCGAAAGAAGCTCTCTGAGTACCTGCTTTGTGATGGGTGAATTCATCTCACAAAGTTACACCTATCTTATCATTGAGCAGTTTGGTAACACTGTTTATATGGTATCTGGAAAGGGATATTCGGGAGTGCACAGAATCCAGTGATGAGAAAGGAAATATTTTCAGTTTAAAAATTGGAAAGAAGATTTCTGTGAATCTTCTCTGTGATGTGTGCATTCATCTCATAGAGCTAAACTTTTCTGTTGAGGGCGCACTTTGGTATCACTGTTTTTGTGCTGTCTGAGAAGGGTATTTGAGAGCACATTGAAGCCTAGGGGAGAAAAGGAAATAACCTCAGAAAAAAATTAGAAAGAAACTTCCTGAGAAACAGCTTGGTGATGTGTTAATTCCTCTCACAGGGATACACAATTCTTTTCATGGAGCAGTTTGGTAGCACTGTTTTTGGGGAATCTGAGAAGGGATAATTTGGAAATTACATTGAAAAAGGGATAATTTGGAAATTCACATTGAAGCCTATGGTGACAAAGAAAATATAGTCTGATAAAAATTAGGAAGAAGCTTTCTGAAAAACTTCTTTCTGATACGTGTATTCATCTCAAAGACTAACACCTTTCTTTTCATGGAGCAGTTTCCTAACACTGTTTTTGTGGAATCTACAAAGTGATATTTGGAAGCGAGTTGAGACCTATGATGAAAAGGGAATTATCCTCAGATAAAACTAGAAAGAAGCTTTCTGAGAAACTGCTTCGTGATGTGTGAATTCAGCTCACAGAGTTACACCATACTTTTCATGGGGAAATTTGTTAACATTCTTTTCCTGGAATGTACAATGGGATATTTTGAAGCTCAATGAAGCCTATGGTGACAAACGAAATATCCTCAGACAAAAACCACAAAGAAGCTTTCTGAGAAACTGTTGTGTGATCTGTGAATTCATCTCACAGAGCTACATTATTCTTTTCTTGGAGCAGTGTGGTAGTACTGTTTTCGGGGAACCTGAAAAGGAATATTTTGGAATGCATTGAATACTTGATGGCAAAGGAAATATGCTCAGATTAAAACTAGAAAGAAGCTTTCTGAGACACCACTTTGTGATGTGTGAATTTATCTCACAAAGTTACACCTTTCTTTCCATGGAGCAGTTTACTAACACTGTTTTGGTGGAATCTGCAAGGAGATATTTGGGAGCGCATGGAGACCTGTGGTGAAAAAGGAAATATCAGACATAAACTAGAAAGAAGCTTTCTGAGAAACTTCTTTATGATGTGTGAATTCACCTCACAGAGTTATGCCATTTTTTTATTGAGCAGTTTGCTAACACCATTATTGTGGAATCTGAAAAAGGATATTTCAGAGCACATTAAAGCTTTAGGTGACCAAAAGAATTCCTTCATATAAAAACTAGAAAGAAGCTTTCTGAGAAAAATGCTTTGTGATTTGTGAATTCATCTCACAGGGCTACACGATTCTTTTCTTGGAGCAGTTTGCTTTCCAATGTGTTAATACATCTCACAGAGTTACACGACTCTTTTCATGGAGCAGTTTGGTAGGCCTGTTTTTTGGGGAATCTGAGAAGGGATATTTTGGATTGCATTGAAGCCTAGCCTTACAAAGGAAATATCCTCAGATAAAAATTAGAAAGAAGCTTTCTGAGAAAGTTCTTTGTGATGTATGAATTCATATCACCGAGTTACAACTCTATTTTCACTGAGCAGTTTTCCAACACTGTTTTCATGTAATCGTCAAAGTAATATTTGGGAGCACATTGAGGCCTATACTGAAAAAGGGAACATCCTCAGATAAAGACTAGAAAGAATCTTTCTGAGAAACTGCTTTGTGTTGTGTGAATTCATCTCACAGTGTTACACTGTTCCTTTCATGGAGCAGTGTGATAACAATGTTTTTGTGGAATCTTCAAGAGAATATTTTGGAGCACATTAAAGCCTATGGTGACAAAGGAAATATCCTCAGATAAAACATGTAAAGGACGCTTTCTGAGAAACTGCTGTGTGATGTATGAATTCATCTCACAGAATTACACTATGCTTTTTGTTTAGGAGTGTGCTAACACTGCTTTCTTGGAGTCTGCAATGGGATATTTTGAAGCACATTGAAGCTTATAGTGACAAAGGAAACATCCTCAGACAAAAACTAGAATGAAGCTTACTGAGAAATTGATTTGTGGTTTGTGATTTTATCTCAGAGTTACAACATCTATTTCATGGGGCAGTTTGGTAGCCCTGTTTAGGGGGAATCTTAGAAGGGACATTTTGAATTATTTTGGATCACTTTAAAGCATTTGGTGGCAAAGGAAATATCCTCAGATAAAAGCTACAAAGAAGATTTCTGAGAAATTTATTTCCTAACACTATCTTCGTGGAATCTGCAAAGGGATACTAAGACGTGCTTTGAGGCATAAGATGAAAAAGGAAATATCCTCAGACAAAAACCATAAAGAAGCTTTCCGAGAACCTTATTTTTGATGTGTAAATTCATCTCACAGAGTAACATCAATCTTTCCATTGAGCAGTTTGATAACACTGTTTTTGTGGAACCTGTAATAGGATATTTTCGAACACATCGATGCCTATGATGACAAAGGATATATCCTAAGATAACAAAACAAACTTTCAGAGAAACTGTTTTGTGATGTGTGAATTCATCTCACAGAGTTACACTCTTTATTTCTTTGGGCAGTTTGCTAACACTATTTTCTTGGAATCTGCAAAGGGATATTTCGGAGTGCATTGAAGCTTAAGGAGACAAAGTATATATCCTCATACAAAAACTAGAAAGAGGATTCCTGAGAAACTGCTTTGTGATTTGTGAATTTATGTCACTGATTTACATGATTCTTTTCATGGAGCAGTTTGGTAGCACTGTTTTTGCAGCATCTGAGAAGGGATATTTTGGATGCCAGTGAAGCCTATGGTGACAAAGGAAATATCCTCAGATATAAACTAAAAAGAAACTTTCTGATAAACTTCTTCATGGTGTGTGAATTCATATCACAGAGTTACACTTTTCCTTTCATGGAGCAGTTTGATAACACTTTTTTCTTGGAAGCTGCAAAGGGATATATGGGAGGGCATTGCGTCCCATGGTGAAAAATCAAATATCCTTACATAAAAACCATAAAGAAGTTTTCTGAGAAATTTCTGTGTTATGTGTGAATTCATCTCACAGAGTTCCACCTTTATTTTCATCTAACAGTTTTCTAACACTGTTTTCTTGGAATTTGCAAAGTAATATTCAGGAGCACATTGAAGCCTGTTGTGAAAAAGGGAATATCCTCAGATATTAACTAGAAAGAAGATTTCTGAGAAACTGCTTTCTGATGTGTGAATTCATCTCACAGAGTTACACCGTTATTTTCATTGAGCAGTTTGCTAACACTGTTTTCTTGGAATCTGCAATGAGATATTCCAGAGCACATTGAAGCTAAGGGGACAAAGGAAAATACTCAGACAAAAATTAGAAAGAATCTTTTTGAGAAACTGCTTTGTGATTTGTGAATTCATCTAACAGAGTTACATGACTCTTTTGATGGATCGGTTTGGCAACACTGTTTTTGTTTAATATGAGAAGGGATATTTGGATCACATTTAAGCCTACAGGGACAAAGGAAATATCCTGAGATAAAAACTTGAAAAAAGCTTTCTGAGAAAGTTATTTGTGATGTGTGAATTCATCCAACAGAGTTACATTCTTCTTTTCATTGAGCCATATAACACTGTTTTCGTGGAATCTGCAATGGGATATTTGGTAGAACATTGAAGCACATGATGACAAAGGAAATATCCCCAGATAAAAACCAAAAAGAAGCTTTCTGAGAGACTGCTTTGTGATGTGTGAATTGAACTCACAGAGATACACTGTTCTTTTCATTGAACAGCTTGGTAACAGTATTTTCTTGGAATCTGCAATGGGATATTTTGGAGTACATTGAAGCTAATGGTGACAAAAAGAATCCTCAGACAAAAACTAGAAACAAACTTCCTCAGAAACTGTTTTGTGACTTGAGAATTAACTTCACAGAATTACATCTTTCTTTTCATGGAGGGCCTTGGTAGCACTGTTTTTGGGGAATCTGAGAAGGGATATTTTGGATAGCATTATATCCTATGGTGACATTGGAAATATTCTCAGATAAAAATTAAAAGAAGTTCTTTGAGAAATTTCTTCATGATGTGTGAATTAATCTCACAGAGTTACACCATTCTTTCCATGGAGCAGTTTGCTAACAACCTTTTCGTGGAATCTACAAAAGGATATTTGGGATTGCATTAAGGCCTATGGTGAAAAGAAAATATTCTCAGATGAAAACTAGAAAGAAGCTTTCTGAGACACTGCTTTGAGATGTGTGGATTCATTTCACAGAGTTACATGGTTCTTTTCATTGAGCAGTTTGCTAACACTGTTTACTTGGAATCTGCAATGGGATATTTCAGAGTGCATTGAAGCTTATGGTGACAAAGAATTATCCTCAGATAAAAACTGGACAGCAACATTTTGAGAATCTGCTTTGAGACTTTTGAATTCATCTCACAGAATTACACGACTCTTTTCATGGATCAGTTTGCTAGCACTGTTTTTGGGGAATCTGAGGAGGGATATTTGGGATCACATTGAATCCTATGGGGAAAAGGAAATATTCTCAGACAAATACTATAAAGAAGTTTCCTGAGAAAACAATATTTGGGAGTGTGATGAGGCCTATAGTGAAAAGAGAACTATCCTGAGATGAAAACTAGAAAGAAGTTTTCCAAGAAACTGGTTTGGGATATGTGAATTCATCTCTTAGAGTGACATTGTTCTTTTCCCAGAGCAGTGTGATAACACTGTTTATGTGTAATCTGCAAAAGGATATTTGAGAGGACATTGAAACTTAGGAAGACAAAGGCATTATCCTCAGACAAAAACTAGAAATAATGTTTCTGAGAAACTTCTTTTTGATGTTGAATTCATCCCACAGAGTTACACGATTCATTCCATGTGTCAGTTTGGTAGCACTGTTTTTGGTTAGTCCAAGAAGGGATATTTGTCATCGTATTGAAGCTTATAGTGATAAAGGAAATATCCTCATAAAAAAACTAGAAAGAAACGTCCTGAGAAACCACTTTGTGATGTGTGAATTCATCTCACAGAATTACACTGTGCTTTTCATTCAGCAGTTTGATAACACTGTTTTTGTGGAATCTGCAGCAGGATATTTGGGAGTGCACTGAAACCTATATTGAAAAAGGGAATATCCGCAGATAAAAACTAAAAAGAAGCTTTCTGAGAGACTGCTTTGTGATTTGTGAATTCATCTCACAGAGTTACACCTTTATCTTCATAGAGCAGTTTGGTCGTGTTCTTTTGGGGAACCTGAGAAGGCATATCTTGGATTGCATTGAAGCCTAAGGTAAGAAAGGAAATATCCTCAGATAAAAACTATAAAGAAGCTTTCTGAGAAACTGCTTTGTGATGTGTAAATTCATCTCACAGTTTTACACCACTCTTTTCATAGAGCAATATGCTAACACTCTTTTCATGGAATCTGTGAAAGTATATTTCAGAGCGCATTGAAGCCTATGGTGACAAAATAAATATTCTCACACAAAAACCAAAATAAGCTTTTTGTGGAACTCCTTTGTAATGTGTGAATTCACTGTATTCTTGGAATCTGCAATGGGATATTTTGGAGCACTTTGAAGCTCATAACGACAAGGAAATATCCTCATATAAAAACCAGGAAGAAACTTTCTGAGAAACCGCTTTGTGATATGGTCATTCATCTCACAGAGTTACATGATTCTTTTCATGGATTTGTTTGGTAGCACTGTTTTGGGGGAATCTGAGAAGGGATATATTTGATCACATTGAAACCTACAGTGACAAAGGAAATATGCTCAGATAAAAACTAGAAAGAATCTTTCTGAGAAAATTCCTTGTGATGTTTGAATTCCTCTCACAGAGTTACACCTTTCTTTCCATAGTGCAGTGTGCTAACACTGTTTTCGAGGAATCTGCAAAGGGATATTTGGGAGGGCATTGAGGCCTATAGTGAAAAAGGAATTATCCTCAGGTAAAAACTAGAAAGAAGTTTTCTGAGAGACTGCTTTGTGATTTGTGAATTCATCTCACAGAGTTACTTGATTCTCTTCATGGAGCACTTTGGTAGCACTGTTTTTGGGATATCTGAGAGAGGATATTTTGGATCACATTGAAGCCTATGGTGACAAAGGAAATATCTTCAGACAAAAATTAGAAAGACTTTTTCTGTGAAACTGCTTTGTGATTTGTGAATCCACCTCACAGAGTTACACCTTTCTTTACATGGAACAGATTGATAACACAGTTTTCATGGAATCTGAAATGAGATATTTGGGAACACATTGAGGCCTACAGTGAAAACCAATATAGCCTCAGATAAAATCTACAAAGAATCTTTCTGAAAAACTGTCCTGTGATATGTGAATTCATCATATAGAGTTACACCGTTCATTCAGTTGAGCAGTTTGATAACTCTGTTTTCGTGGAATCTGCAATAGGATATTTGGGAGTGCATTGAAGAATAATGTGACAAAGGAAATATCCTCAGACATAAACTAAAAAGAAGCTTTCTTAGAAACTGTTTTGTCGTGTATGAATTCATCTCACAGAGTTACATCTTTGTTTTCATGGAACAGTTTGCTAATACTCTTTTTGTGGAATCTGCAAAGGGATACTTGGGAGCAGTGTGAGAATGATCATAATAAAGTAAATCTCCTCAGACAATAACCAAAAAGAAGATTTCTGAGAAACTGATTTATGATGGGTGAATTCATCTCACAGATTGACACCTTTCTTTAAATGGAGCAGTTTGCCAACACTGCTTTCATGGAATCTGCAAAAGGATATTGGCGAGTGCATAGAAACCTATGGTGACAAAGGAAATATCCTCAATTAAAAACCAAAAAGAAGCTTTGTGTGAAATTACAGCGTTCATTTCATTGAGCAGTTTGATAACACTGTTTTCATGGAATCTGCAATAGGATACTTGGGAGCACATTGAAGCCTATGGTGACAAAGGATATGTCCTCTGAGAAAAACCAACAAGAAGCTTTCTGAGAAACTGCCTTTTGATATGTGAATTCATCTCACAGAGATACATTGTTCTTTTCTTTGAGCATTTTGCTAACTCTGTTTTCTGGGAATCTGCAATGGCATATTTCAGAGCGCATGAAAGCTTATGGTTACAAAGGAAATATCCTCAGGCAAAAAGTAGAAAGATGCTTTCTGAGAAAATGCTTTCTGACTTCTTCATTCATATCTCAGAGTTACACCTTTCTTTTCATGGAGCAGTTTGTTAGCACTGTTTTTGAGGACTCTGAGAAAGGATATTTGGGAGAGCATGGAAGCCTATGGTGATGAAGGAAATATCCTCAGATAAAAACTAAAATAAGTCTTCTGAGAACCTACTTTGTGAAGCGTGAATTCATCTCATGGAGTTACACTGTTCTTTTCATTGAGAAGTTTGCTAAAACTGTTTTCCTGGAATCTGCAATGGGATATTTTGGGGCACATTGAAGCTTATGGAGACAAAGGAAATATTCTCAGAAAAAAACTAGAAAGAATCTTTCTGAGAAACTTGTTTGTGATGTGTGAATTCATCTCAGAGAGTTATAATGTTGTTTTCATTGAGCAGTTTACTACCACTGTTTCCTTAGAATCTGCAATCTGATATTTGAGAGCGTATTGTAGCTTATGGTGACAAAGGAAATATCATCATATGAAAACAATAAAGAAGCTTTCTGAGAAATTGATTTGTGATTTGTGAATTCACCTCACAGAGTTACACCTTTCTTTTCATGGAGCAGTTAAGTAGCACTCTATTTGAGGAATCTGAGAGGGGATATTTTGGATCAGATTGAAGCCTATGGTGAAAAAGGAAATATCCTCAGAAAAAACTAGAAAGAAACTTTCTGAGAAACTGCTTTGTTGTGTGTGTATTCATCTCACACAGTAGCATGATTCTTTTCTTGGAGTAGTTTGGTAAAACTGTTTTCATGGAATCTGCAAAGGGATATTCATGAGAGCAATGAGGCCAGTGGTGAAAAAGTAAATATCCTCAGACAAAAACTAGAAAGAAGCTTTCTATGAAACTGCTTTCTGATTTGTGAATTCATCTCACAGATTTACACAATCCTTTCCCTGGAGCATCTTGGTAGCACTGTTTTTGGAGTATCTGAGAAGGGCTGTTTTGGATCGCATTGAAACCTATGGTGACAAATGGAATATTCCCAGATAAAAACTAGACAGAACCATTATGAGAAACTGTTTTGTGATGTATGCATTCATCTCACAGTGTAGCACAATTCTTTTCTCGGAGCTGTCTGCTAAAACTATTTTTGTGGAATCTGCAAAGGGATATTTAGGAGCGCCTTAAGGAATATGGTGAAAAAGGAAATAAACTCAGATAAAAACTAGAAAGAAGCTTCTGAGAAACTGCTTTGCGGTGTGTGAATTCATCTCACAGAGATAAATCATGCTTGTTATTAAACAGTTTGGTAACACTGTTTTTGTGGAATATGCAAAGGGATATTCGAGAGCAGATAGAGGACAATGTTGAAACAGGTAATATCTTCAAGTAAAAACTGGAGAGAAAGTTTCTGATAACTCCTTTGTGCTGTGTGCATTCATCTCATAAAGGTAAGACTTTCTGCTGAGAGAGAATTTTGGCATTACTGTTTTTGTGGTGTCTGATAAGGGATATTTGGGAGCGCATGGAAGCCGATGGCAGAAAAGGAAATATCCTGAGATAAAAACTAGAAAGAAGCTGTCTGAGAAATTTCTTTGGGATGGGTGAATTCATCACAAAAAATTACACGTTTGCTTTCTTTGAGTTTTTTGATAGATCTCTTTTTATGGAATCTGCAAAGGGATATTCAGGAGCTTCCAGAGGCCTATGCTGAAAAAGGAAATAACTTCAGATAAAAACTGGAGAGAAGCTTTCTGAGAAAGTCCTTTGTGATGAGTGCATTTGTCTCATAGAGCTAAACATTTCTGTTGAGTGAGCAGTTTGACATCTCTGTTTTTGTGGTATCTGAGAAGGGATATTTGGGAGCCCATTGAAGCCTGTGGTGGAAAAGAAAGTATCCTCAGATAAAAACTGGAAAGAAGCTTCCTGAGAAACTATTTTGTGATGGGTGAACTTATCTCACAGAGTTAAAACTTTCTTCTCATTGAGCAGTTTGGTAGCACTGTTTTTGGGAAATCTGCAGAGGAATGTTTGGGCACATATAGAGGCTAAAGTTGAAAAAAGAAAATTCTCGAGGTAAAAACAGGAGATAAGATTTTGGAGAAAGTCTTTTGTGATGTGTTCATTTATCTCATAGAGCTAAACGTTTTGTTGAGGGAACGCTTTGACATCACTGTTTTTGTGGTGTCTGGAAAGGGATATTTGGGAGTGCATTGAATCCTAAGGTGGAAAAGGAAATATCCTAATATAAAAAGATAGAAGCTTTCTGAGAAACCACTTTGTGGTGTGATAATTCATCTCACAGAGTTACAAGATTCTTTTTATGAATCAGTTTGGTAGCTCTGTTTTTGAGAAATCTGCAGAGGACTATTTGGGAACACATAGAGGACAAAGGTGAAAAAATAAAATCCTTCAGGTGAAAACAGGAGATAAGATTTTGGAGAAACTCCTTTGTGATATGTGCATTCAACTCACAGAGCTAAATGTTTTTGTTGAGGGAACACTTTGGCATCACAGTTTTTGTGGTATCTGGGAAGGGATATTTGGGACCACATTGAATCCTAAGGCGGAAAAGGAAAGATCCTAATATAAAAATAGAAGCTTTCTGAGAAAATGCTTTGTGATGTGTTAGTTCATCTCAAAGAGTTCCATGATTCTTTTCATGAATCAATTTGGTAGCACTGTTTTTGTGGTGTCTGAGAAGGGATATTTGGGAGTGCATCGTAGATGATGGTGGAAAAAAAAATCCTGAGATTAAAACTAGAAAGAAGCTTTCTGACAAATTCCTTTGTGATGGGTGAATTCATCACACAGAGGTAAATCCTGTAAATTCTTTGAGCAGTTTGGGAGCACTGTTTTTATGGAACCTGCAAAGGGATATTCAGGAGCTCCTACAGGCCTACGGAGAAAAATGAAATTACTTCAGAAAATAACTGGAAAGAAGCTCTTCGAGAAACGGTTTTTTGATGTGTGTATTCATCTCATAGATTTTAACCTTTTTGTTGATTGAGTAGTACGTCATCATTGTTTTTGTGGTATCTGAGAAGAGTTATTTGGGAGCATATTGCAGCCTTTGTTGATAAAGGAAAAATAATCAGACAAAAACCAAAAAGAAGCTTTCTGAGAAACTGCTTTGCAATGTGTGAATTCATCTCACACATTTTATTTTCATGGAGACATTTGCTAACACTATTTTTCTGGAATCTGCAAAGCAATACTCACAAGGGCATAGAGGCAAATGGTAAAAAAAGGACATATTCTCACACAAACTAGAAAGAAGTTTTCTGAAAAACTGCTTTGTGATTTGTGAATTCATCTCACAGTTACACAATGCTTCCAATGGATCATTTTGATGGCACTGTTTTTGGGGAATCTGAGAAGGAATATTTTGGATTGTATTAAAGCCTATGTAAACAAAGGAAATATCCTCAGCTAAAATCTAGAAGGAAACATTCTGAGAAACTTCTTTGTGATGTGAGAATTCATCTCATGGAGTTACAGCATTCTTTTCATTGAGAAGTATGCTAACACGTTTTTTGTGGAATCTGCGATGGGATATTCTGGAGTGCATTGAGGCCTATGGTGAAAAAGGAAATATCCTCAGATAAAAATTAGAAATAATATTTCCGAGAAACTACTTTTGGATATGTGAATTCATTTCACAGAGATACACTGTTGTATTCATTGAGCAGTTTGACAACACTGTTTTCGTGGAATCTGCAATAGGATATTTGGGAGCATATTGAAGAATATGGTGACAAAGGAAATATCCCCAGACATAAAACAAACAGAAGCTTTCTGAGAAACCGTTTTGTCATGTGTGAATACATCTCACAGAGTTAAACATTTCTTTTCATGGAGCCATTTGCTAACACTGCTTTCATGTAATCTGCAAAGGGATATTTGGGATCGAGGTGAGGCCAAACGTAATAAAGGAAATATCCTCAGACAAAAAATAAAGGAAGGTTTCTAAGAAACTGCTTCATGTTGTGTAAATTAATATCACAGAATTGCACCTTTTTTTTCATGGAGCAGTTTGCTAACACTGTTTTTGTGGAATCTGCAAAGGGATATTTGCAAGCACGTTGAGGGCTAGGGTGATAAAGGAAATATCCTCAGACAAAAACTAGAAAGAAGCTTTCTGGGAAATTGTTTGTGATGTATGATTCATTTCATAGAGTTACACTATTTTTTTCATTGAGCAGTTTGCTAACACTGTTTTCTTGCAATCTGCAATCTGATATTTCAGAGCACATTGAAACTTAGGGAGAAAAAGGAAATATTCTCAAATAAACACTAGATAGAAGCTTTCTGAGAAACCACTTAGTGGTGCATTAATTCATCTCACAGAGTTACACAATTTTTTTCATGGATCAGTTTGGTAGCACTCTTTCTGGGGAATCTGAGAATGGATATTGTGAATCGCATTGAGGCCTATGGAGAAAAAGGAAATATCCTCAGATAAAAACTGGAAGGAAGTTTTCTAAAAAACTGCTTTGTGATTTGTGAGTTCATCTCACAGAGTTAAACGATTCTTTTCTTGGAGCAATTTGCTAACACTGTTATCGGGGAATCTGCAATAGGATACTTGGGAGTGCATTGAAACTTATGGTGACAAAGGAAATATCCTCAGGTAAAAACCAAAAAAAGCTCTGAGATACTGCTTTGTGATGTGTGAATTCATGTCACAGATTTACACATTCCTTTTCATGGACCAGTTTGCTAACACTATTTTCGTGGAATGTGCCAGGGGATATTTGCGAGTGCATTTATGCCTAGAGTGAAAATGGACATGATCTCATACAAAAACGAGAAGGAAGCTTCCTGAGAAACTGCATTGTTATTTGTGAATTCATCTCTCAGAGTTACAACTTTTCATGGAGCAGTTTCATTACACTGTTTTTGGAATCTGAGAAGGGATATATTGGATCACATTGAAACCTATAGTGACTTTTATTTTCATGGAACAGCTTGCTAACACTGTTTTCCTGGAATCTGCAAAGGGATATTTGGGAGTGTCTTGAAGCGTATGGGAAAAAGGAAATATACCCAGATAAAAACTAGAAAGAATCTTTCTGATAAACTTCTTTTTGATGTGTGAATTCATCTCACAGTGATACACCCCTCTTTTCACTGAGAAGATTGCTATCACTTTTTTCGTGGAATCTGCCATGGGATATTTGGGAGTGAATTGAGGAATATGGTGCACAAGGAAATATCCTCAGTTATAAAATAGAAGAAGATTTCTGAGAAACCGCTTTGTGATGTGTGAATTTATCTCAAAGCGTTACACCATTCTAATTATGGAGCAGTTTGGCTGCACTGTTTTTGGGGAACATGAGAAGGGATATTGTGGATCACATTGAGGCCTATAGTGAAAATGCAAATATCCTCAGATAAAAACTAGAAACAATCTTCCTGAGAAACTGCTTTGTGATGTGTAAATTCATCTCACAGAGTTACACTGTTCTTTTCATTGAGCAGTTTGCTAACACTGTTTTCTTTTAATCTGCAACGATATTTCAGAGCACTTTGAAGCTTATGGTGACAAAGGAAATATCCTCATACAAAAACCAGAAAGATGTTATCTGAGAAACAGCTTTGTGATGTGATAATTCATCTCACAGAGTTACAGCATGCTTTTCATGGAGCAGTTTGGTAGCACAGTTTTTGGTTAACCTGATAGGGTATATTTTGGATCACATTAAAGCCTATGGTGACAAAGCAAATATGCTCAGATAAAAACTAGAAAGAATCTTTCTTAGAAAGTTTTTGTGATGTGTGAATTCACCTCACAGAGCTCCCCTTTCTTTTCCTAGAACAGTTTGCTGACACTGCTTTCGTGGAATCTACAAAGAGATATTTCAGAATCCATTGAGCCCTATAGTGAAAAAGTAAATATCCTGAGATAAAAACTATAAGGAGGCTTTCTGAGAAACTGCTTTGTGATTTGTGAATTCGTCTCACAGAGTTACACTATTCTTTTCATTGAGCAGTTTAATCACACTATTTTCATGGAATCTGCAATATGATATTGGGAGTGCCTTGAAACCTCTGGTGACAAAGGGATTATCCTCAGATAAAAAACAAAAAGAAGTTTTCTGAGAGACTGCTTTGTAACGTGTGAATTCAACTCGCAGAGTTACACTGTTCTTTCATTGAGTAGTTTGATGAGACTGTTTCCTTGGAATCTGCACTGGGATATTGTGGAGCGAATTGAAGATTATGGTGACAAAGGAAATATCCTCATATTAAAACTAGAAAGTACCTTTCTGAGAAACTGCTTTGTGTTGTGTTAATTCATCTCACAGAGATACACGATTCATTTCATGGATCAATTTTGTAGCACTGCTTTTGTGATGTCTGAGAAGGGATATTTGGGAACACAAGGAAGCTGATGGTGGAAAAGGAAATATCCTAAGATAAAAACTAGAACGAAGCTGTCTGTGAAATTTCTTTGTAATAGATGAATTCATCACAAAGAGTTACACCTTTATTTTCTTTGAACAGTTTGGTAGTACTGTTTTTATGAAATCTGCAAGGGATATTCGGGAGATCCTAGGGGACTCTGGTGAAAAAGGAAATAACTTCAGATAAAAACTGGAGAGAAGCTTTTTGAGGATCAGTTTTGTGATGTTTGTATTCATCTCATAGAGTTTAACCATTTTGTTGATTGGGCAGTCCATCATCACTGTTTTTGTGGTACCTGAGAAGAGTTATTTAGGAGCACATTGAAGCCTATGTTGACAAAGGAAATAAAATCAGACAAAAAACAAAAAGAAGCTTTCTGAGAACCTGTTTTGCTATGTGTGAATTCATCTCACGGATTTCCACCTTTATTTTCATGGAGCGATTTGCTAATACTATTTTCGTGGAATCTGCAAAGGTATATTTGCAAGTGCATTGAGGCAAACGGTGAAAAAGAAAATATTCTCAGACAAAAACTGGAAAGATTTTTGAGAAACAACTGTGTGATGTTTGAATTCATCTCACCGCATTACACCATACTTTTCATGGAGAAGATAGGTATCACTGTTTTTGGGGAATCTGAGAAGGCATAATTTGGATCTTCTTGAAGCCTATGGTGACAAAGGAAATATTCTCAGATAAAAACTAGAAAGAAGCTTTCTGAAAAAAGTTATTTGCAATGTGTGAATTCATCTCACAGAGATCCACAGTTATTTCGATTGAGGAGTTTGTTAATACTGTTTTTGTGGAATCTACAATAGCATATTTGGGAGCGCATTGAATAATATGTTGACAAAGGAAGTATCCCCAGACAAAAAACAGAAGGAAGCTTTCTGAGAAACTGTTTTGTGATGTGTGAATTCATCTCACAGAGATACATCTTTCTTTTCATGGAGTAGTTAGCTAACACTGTTTTCGTGGAATCTGCAAAGGGATAATCACAATCGCATTGAGGTCTATGGTGAAAAAGGAACCATCCTCAGACAAAAACTAGAAAGAAGCTTTCTCAGAAACTACTTTGTGATTTGTGAATTCATCTCACAGAGTTACATGATTCTTTTCATGGAGCAGTTTGCTAAAATTGTTTTCGTGGGATCTGCAAAGGGATATTTGGGAGAGAGTTGAGGCTGTTCACAAAAAAGAAAAAACCAAAATGAAGCTTGCTGAGAAACCTGTTTGTGATGTGTGAATTCATCTCACAGTGTTGCACTGTTATTTTAATTGAGCAGTTTACTACCACTGTTTTCTTGGAATCTGCAATCTGATATTACGGAGCACATTGAAGCTTAGGGTGACAAAGGAAATATCCTCAAACAAAAACTACAAAGAAGCTTTCTGTGAAGCCATTTTTGTGATGTGTTAATTCATCTCACAGAATTATAGGATTCTTTTCATGGATCAGTTTGGTAGCACTGTTTTGGGGAATTTGAGAAGAAATATTTTGGATTGCATTGATGAATATTGTGACAAACGAAATATTCTCAGACAAGAACTAGAAAGAAATATTCTGACAAAGTACTTTGTGATATGTGAATTCATCCCACAGAGTTACACCTTTCTTTTCATGGAGCAGTTTGCTAACACTGTTTTCTTGGAATCTGTAAAGGGATTTTTGGGAGCACATTGAGGCCTAGAGTGGAAAAAAAACAAATATACTCATATAAAAACCAGAAAGAAGCTTTCTGAGAAACTGCTTTATGATGTGTGAATTCACTTCACAGAGTTGCAACTTTGTTTTCATGGAGCAGTTTCCAAACCCTGTTTTTGTGGAATCTGCAAAGTGATATATGGGAGGGTATTGAGGTCTATGGTGAAAAATGAAATATCCTCAGATAAAAACTAGAAAGACTTCTGAGAAACTACTTTTGGATGTGTTTTCATTGACGAGATTGATAATACTCTTTTCACGGAATCTGCAATAGGATACTTGGAGTGCTTTGAAGAACACAGTGAGAAAGGAAATATCCCCAGACAAAAACCAGAAGGAAGCTTTCTGAGAAACTGTTTTGTGAAGTGTAAATTCATCTCACAGAGTTACACAATACTTTTCATGGAGAAGATTGGTAGCACTGTTTGTCAGGTATCTGAGAAGGGACATTTTGGATCGCATTGAAGCCTATGGTGACAAAGGAAATATTCTCAAATAAAAACTAAAAGAAGCTTTCTGAGAAACTGCATTGTGATGTGTGAATATATCTCACAGTGTTAAATGATTCTTTCCATTGAGCAGTTTGGTAGCACTGTTTGTCAGGTATCTGAGAAGGGACATTTTGGATCGCATTGAAGCCTATGGTGACAAAGGAAATATCCTCAGATACAAACTAGAAAAAAGCTTTCTGAGAAAGCATTTTGTGAAGAGTTAATTCGTCTCATGGGGTTACACGATTCTTCTCCTGGATCAGTTTGGTATCACTGTTTTTGGGGTACCTGAGAAGGGATAATTTGGGACTCTTTGAAGCCTCTGGTGACAAAGGAAATATCCCCAGATAAAAACTAGAAAGATTTATGAGAAAGTTCTTTGGTACGTGTGAATTCATCTCACAGAATTACACCTTTTTTTCATGGAGCAGTTTGCTAACACTGTTTTCATGGAATCTGTAAAGAGGTATTTGGGAGCAAGCTGAGGCCAATTGCAAAAAAGGAAATATTCTTAGACAAAAAACAAAAAGAAGTTTGCTGACAAACTGCTGTGTGATGTGTGAATTCATGTCACAGAGTTACACTGCTATTTCGTTGAGCAATTTGCTACCACTGTTTTCTTGGAATCTGCAATCTGATATTTTGGAGTGCATTGAAGCTTAGGATGACAAAGGAAATATTCTCAAATAAAAACTAGAAAGAAGCTTTCTGAGAAATCTTCTGTGATGTGTTAATTCATCTCACAGAGTTATAGGATTCTTTCCATGGATAAATTTGGTAGCACTGTTTTGGGGAATCTGAGAAGCGATACTTTGGATCACTTTGAAGAATATGGTGACAAACCATTCTCTGATAAGAACTAGAAGGAAGCTTTCTGACAAAGTTCTTTTGATGTGTGAATTCATCTCACAGAGTTACACAATACTTTTCATGGAGAAGATTGGTAGCACTGTTCTTGGGGAATCTGAGAAGGAATATTTTGGATCCCATTGGTGCCTATGGTGACAAAGGAAGTATCCTCAGATAAATACTAGAAGAAGCTTTTTGAAAAAGTTCTTTGTGATGTGTGAATTCATCTCACAGTGTTTCACTGTTCTTTCATGGAGCAGTTGGCAAACCCTGTTTTTGTGGAATCTGTGTGATATATGGGAGTGCATTGATGTCTATGATGAAAAAGGAAATATCCTCAGAAAAAAACTGGAAAGAAGATTTCTGAGAAACTACTTTTGGATGTGTGAATTCAACTCACAGAGGTACACAGTTGTTTTGATTGAGGTGCTTGATAACACTGTATTCATGGAATCTGCAATAGCATATTTGGGAGTGCATTGAAGAATACAGTGACAAAGGAAATCTTCCAAGACAAAAAGCAGAAAGAAGCTTTCGGAGAAACTGTTTTGTGATATATGAATTCATCTCATAGATATACATGTTTCTTTTCATGAAGCAGTTTGGTAACACTCTTTTCGTGGAATCTGCAAAAGGACTTTCGTGAGCGCATTGAGGCCTATGGTGAAAAAGGAATTCTCCTCAGATGTAAACTAGAGAGAGCTTTCTAAGAAACTGGTTTGTGATTTGTGAATTCATCTCAGAGTGTTACACGATTCTATTCATGGAGCAGTTTTGTAGCACTGTTTTTGGTCAATCTGAGAAAGGATATTTTGGATCACATTGAAGCCTATGGTGACAAAGGAAATATCCCCAGATAAAAACGAGAAAGAAGCTTTCTGAGAAACTACTTTGTGATGTATGAATTCATCCCACAGAGTTACATTTTTCTTTTCATTGAACAGTTTGATAACACTGTTTCCTTTGAAGCTGCAACGGGATATTTCAGAGCACGTTGAAGCTTATGGTGACAAAGGAAATATCCTCATATAAAAGCTAGAAAGAAGCCTTCAGAGATACCGGTTTGTGATGCTTCAATTCAAATCACAGATTTACACGATTCTTTTCATGGATCAGATTGGTAGCTGTGTTTTTGGGGAACCTGAGAAGGGACACTTTAAATCGCAATGAAGCCTATGGTGACAAAGGAAATATTCTCATATAAAAACTGGAAAGAATCTTTCTGAGAAACCACTTTGTGATGTGTTAATTCATCTCAAGTGGTACACCTTTCTTTTCATGGAATAGTTTGCTAACACTGTTTTCCGGAACCTGCACAGGGATATTTGGGAGTGAATTGAGGCCTATGGTGAAAAAGGAAATATCATCAGAAAAGAAGTGTATAGAAGGTTTCTGATAAAGTTCTTTGTGATGTGTGAGTTCATCTCAGGGAGTTACACCTTTCTTTTCTTGGAGCACTTTGCTAACTCTCTTTTCATGGAATCTGCAAAGGGATATTTCGGAGCTCTCTTAGAGACCTATAGTGAAAAAACAAATATCCTCAGAGAAAAACTAGAAAAAAGATTTCTCAGAAACTGCTTTGTGATGTGTGAATTCAACTCACACACTTACACTGTTCTTTTCATTCACCAGTTTGCTAGCACTGCTTTATTGGAATCTACCGTGGGATATTTTGGAGCACTTTGAAGGTTATTGTGACAAAAGGAATATCCTCAAAAAATAAGCTAGAGGACAGTTTTCTGATAATCTACTTTATGATTTGTGAATTCATCTCTCAGGATTACTCAATACTTTTCATGGAGCAGTTTTGTAGCACTGCTTTTGGGGAATCAGAAAATGGATATTTTGGATCGCATTGACGTCTACGGTGACAAAGAAAATATTCTCAGAAAAAAAAGTAGAAAGAACCTTTTTGAGAAAGTCCCTTATGATGTGTGAATACATCACACAGAGTTACAACTGTCATTTCATGGATCAATTTGCTAACACTGTTTTTGCAGCATCTGCAAAGGGATATTTTGGTGTACATTGAGGCCTATGGTGAAAAGGGAAATATCTTCAAATAAAAACTAGAAAGAAGCTTTTTGAGAAACTGCTTTGTGAAGATACATGAATTCATCTCAGATAGTTACACTATTCTTTTCATTCAGCAGTTTACTACACTGTTTTCTTGAAATCTGAAAAGGGATATTTCGGAATACATTGAGGCCTATGCTGAAAAAGGGAATATCCTCAGATAAAAACTAGAAAAAATCTTTCTAATGAACTGCTTTTCAATCTTTGAATTCATCTCATAGAATTACACCATTCTTTTCAATGCGCAGATAGCTAACACTGGTTTTTTGAAATCTGCAAAGGAATATTTCAGAGCACATAGAAGCTTATGGTGACAGAGGAAACATCCTCAGACAAAAACTAGAAAGAAGCTTTCTGAGAAAGTGGTTTGGGATTTTTACATTCATCTCACAGAGTTACACGATTCTTGTCATGGAGCAGTTTGGTAGCACTGTTTTTCAGGAATCTGAGAAAGGATTTTTGGATCACATTGAATCCCAAGGTGACAAAGGAAATATGCTCACTTAAAAACTAAAAAGAAGCTTTCTGAAAAACCACTTTAAGATGTGTTTGTTCATTTCACACCGTTACACGATTCTTTTCATAGAGCAGTTTGGTAGCACTGTTTTGGGGGAATCTCAGAAGGGATATTTTGGATTTCATTGAAGCCTACAGTGACAAAGGAAATACCCTCAGAGCAGATAAAAATTGGAATGAAGCTTTCTCAGAAACCGCTATGCAATGTGTGAATTCGTCTCACAGATATACACTGTTCTTTTCATTGAGCAGCTTGTTAAAAGTGTTTTCTTGGAATCTGCAATGGGATATTTCGGAGCGCAATGAAGCTTATGGTGACAAAGGAAATATCCTTCCAAAATAACTAGAAAGAAGCATTCTAAGAAACTGTTTTGTGATTTTTGAATTCAATTCACAGAATTACACCATTGTTTTCAAAGAGCAGCTTCATAGCACTATTTTTGGGCAATCTGAGAAGGGATATTTTGGAATGCATTGAAGGCTGTGGTGACACAGGAAATATCCTCTGATAAAAATTAGAAAGAAGTTTTCTGAGAAACTATTTTGTGATGTGGGAATTTATCACACAGTGTTCAACCTTTCCGTTTTTGTAGCAGCTGGATAACACTATTTTTGTGGAATCTCCAAAGGGATATTTTGTAGCACATTGAGGCGTATTGTGAATAAAGAAATATCCTTAGATAAATACTGGAGAGAAGCTTCCTGAGAAACTGCTTTGTGATATGTGAATTCACTGCACAGATTTACAATGTTCTTTTCATTTTGAATTCTGCTAACACTGTTTTCTTGGAATCTGCAATGAAATATTTTTCATCACATTGAAGCTTCTGGTGACAAAGGAAATATCTTCATATAAAAACCAGAATAGAAAGAAACTTTCCGTGAAACTGCTTTGTGATGTGTTAACTCATCTCACAGAGTTCCACCATTTTCCTCATGGATCAGTTTGGTAGCACTGTTTTAGGGGAAACTGAGAAGGGATATTTTGAATCACATTGAAGCCTATGGTGATAAAGGAAATATACTCAGATTAACACTAGAAAGAGCCTTTCTGAGAAAGTTCTTTGTAATGTGTGAATTCACCTCACAGGGTTTTAACGTTCTTTTCATGGAGCATTTTGATAACACTGTTTTCGTGGAATCTACAATACAATATTTGGAAGCACATTGAAGCCAATTGTGACAAAGAAAGTATAATCAGATAAAAAACAAAAAGAAGTTTTCTGATACATTGCTTTGTGATGTGTGAACTCATCTCACAGACTTACACTGTTGCTTTAATTGAATAATTTGCTCACAATTTTTTCTTGGAATCTGCAATGGGATATTTTGGAGCACATTGAAACTTATGGTGACAAAGGAAACATCCTATGAAAGAAGCAAGAAAGAAGCTTTCTGAGAAACTAATTTGTGATGTATGCATTCATCCCACATAGTTACATAATTCCTTTCATGGAGCAGTTTGGAAGCATTGTTTTTGGGGAATCTGAGAAGGGATATTTTGGATCTCATTAAAACCTATGGTGACAAAGGAAATATTCTCAGTTAATAACTAGAAAGAAGCTATCTGAGAAAGTTCTTTGTGATGTGTGAATTCATCTCACAGAGTTACACCTTTTTTTCATGGGACAGTTTTCTGACACTGTTTTCATGGAATCTGCAAAGGAATATATGCGAGTGCATTGAGTCTTGTGGTTAAAAAGGAATTATCCTCAGATAAAAACTAGAAAGAAGCTTTCTGAGAAACTGCTTTTTGATGTGTGAGTTTGTTTCCCAGAGTTACACTGTTCTTTTCAGTGAGCAGTTTGCAAACACTGTTTTCTTGGAATCTGCCATGTGATATTTTGGAGTGCATTGAAGCTTACGGTGACAAACGAAATGTCATCATATAAAAACAAGAAAGAAGCTTTCTGAGAAATTGCTCTGTGGTTTGTGAATTCATCTCACAGATTTACATGATTCTTTTCATGTAGCAGGTTGGTAACACTGTATTTGAGGAATCTGAGAAGGAATATTTTGGATTGCATTGAAGCCTATTGTGAAAGAGAAATATCCTCAGATTAAAACTAGAAAGAAGCTGTCTGAGAGAATATCTAATAATGTGCTAATTCATTTCACACAGTTACATGATTCTTTTCATGGATCAGTTTGGTAGTTCTTCTTTGAGGAATCTGAGAAAGAATATTTTGGATCACTTTGAAGCCTATGGTGACAGAGGAAATATCCTCAGATAGAAACTAGAACCTAGCTCCTTGAGAAAGTTCTTTTTTTTTGTTTTGAGACGGAGTCTCGCTCTGTTGCCTGGCCTGGAGTGCAGTGGCTGGATCTCAGCTCACTGCAAGCTCCGCCTCCCGGGTTTACGCCATTCTCCTGCCTCAGCCTCCCGAGTAGCTGGGACTACAGGCGCCCGCCACCTCACCTGGCTAGCTTTTTGTATTTTTTAGTAGAGACGGGGTTTCACTGTGTTAGCCAGGATGGTCTTGAACTCCTGACCTCGTGATTCGCCCATCTCGGCCTCCCAAAGTGCTGGGATTACAGGCTTGTGCCACCGCGCCCGGCCGAGAAAGTTCTTTGTGATGTGTGAATTCAACTCACTGAGTTACACCTTTCGTTTCATGGAGCAGTTTTCTAACACTGTTTTTGTGGAATCTGCAATGAGACATTTAGGAGTTCAATGAGGCCTATGCTGAAAAAGCAAATATCCTCATATAAAAACTGGATAGAAACTTTGTGTGAAAGTACATTGTGATGTGTGAATTCATGTCACAGAGTTAGATAGTTCCTCTCATTGAGCAGTTTGATAACTCTGTTTTCGCGAATTGTGCCATAGGATATTCAGGAGTGTTTTGAATCCTATTGTGACAAAGAAAATATAATCAGATAATAATAAAAAAGAAGTACTCTGAGAAAACGGTTTGTGATGTGTTATCTCATGGAGTTACACGATTCTTTTCAAGGATCGGCTTGGTAGCACTGTTTTTGGGAATATTAAAAGGGATATTTTGGATCACATTGAAGCCTCTGGTGACTAAGAAAATACCGTCAGATAGAAACTATAAGGAGGCTTTCTGAGAGAGTTTTTATGATGTGTGAATTCATTTAACAGAGATACACCTTTCCTTTTGTGGAGCAGTTTGGTATCACTGTTTTCGTTGAAGTCTCAAAGGGATATTTGGGAGTGCATTCAGGCCTATAGTGAAAAAAGAAATTTCCTCAGATAAAAACTAGAAAGAAGCATTTTGAGAAACTACTTTGTGATGTATGAGTTTATCTCAAACAGTTACACCATTCTTTTTATTGAACAATTTGATAACACAGCTTTCATGGAATCCACAATAGCATATTTGGGAGAGCATTGAAGCCTATGGTGAAAAAGGAAATATCCTCATATAAAAACTGGATAGAAGCTTTCTGTGAAATTGCATTGTGATGTGTGAAATCATCTCACAAAGTTACACTGTTCTTTTCATTGAGCAGTTTGCTAACGCTGTTTCCTTGGAATCTGGAATGCGATATTTTGGAGTGCATTGAAGCTTATGGTGACAAAGAAAATATCCTCATATAAAAACTAGAAAGAAGCTTTCAGAGAAACTGCTTTGTGATGTGCTAATTCATCTCACAGTATCACATGATGCTTTCCATGGATCAGTTTGGTAGCACTGCTTTTGGGGAATAGGAGAAGGAATATTTTGAATTGCATTGAAGCCTACGGTTGCAGAAAAAATTCTCAGATAAAAACTAGAAATAAACTTTGTGAGAAATGGCTCTGTGTGATGTGAATTCATTTCACAGACTTGCATGATTCCTTTCTCGCAGCATTTGATAACACTGTTTTTGAAGAATCTGTAATAAGATATTTGGGAGTGCACTGAAGCCTATGGTGACAAAGGAAACATCCTCAGACTAAAACCAAAAAGAAGCTTTCTGAAGAACTGCTTTGTCATGTGTGAATTCATCTCAGAGAGTTACACTGTTCTTTTCATTAAGCAGTTTGCTAACACTCTTTTCTTGGAATCTGCAATCTGATATTTTGGAGCACTTTGAAGCTTATTGTGATAAATGAAATATAATCAGATAAAAACTGGAATGAAACTTTCCGAGAAATTGCCTTGTGATGTGTTAATTCACCTCACATACTTACATGATTCTTTTCATGGATCAGTTTGGTAGCACTGTTTTTGGGGACTCTGAGAAGGGATAATTTGGATCGCATTGAAGCTGTGGTGACAAGAGAAATATCCTCATATAATAACTAGAAAGGATCTTTCTGAGAAAGTACTTTCAGATATGTGAATTCATCTCACAGAGTTACACATTTCTTTTCATGGAGAAGTTTGCTAACAACGTTTTCAAGGAATCTACAAAGGGATAATTGGGAGTGCATGGAGGATTATGGTGAAAAAAGAAATGTCCTCTGATATAAACCAAAAAGAAAATATCTGTGATACTGCTTTGTGATGAGTGAACGTGTCTCACAGAGTTACATCATTGTTTTCATTGAGAAGTTTGCTAACCCTTTTTTAGTGGGATCTACAATGGGACATTCATGAGCGCATTGAGGTCTAAGGTGAAAAATGAAATATCCTCTGATAAAATATAGAAAGAAGCTTTCTAAAAACTGCTTTGCAATTTGTGAATTCATCTCACAGAGTTACACTGTTCTTTTCATTGAGTTGTTTGATAACACCTTTTTCATGTAAATGGCAATGGGATATTTCAGAGCACATTGAAGCTTATGGTGACATAGGAACTACCTCATAGAAAAAGTAGAAAAAGCTTTCCAAGAAATCACTTTGTGATGCATTAATTCATCTCACAGATTTACACAATTCTTTTCATGGATCTGTTTGGTAGTACTGTTTTGGGGTAAACTGAGAAGGGATATTTTGGATTGCATTGAAGCCTAAGGTGACAAAGGAAATATCCTCAGATAAAAACTAAAAGGAAGGTTTCTGAGAAAGTTCTCTGTGATGTGTGAATTCCTCTCACAGAGTTACACATTTCCTTACGTGGAGCCATTTGCTAACACTGCTTTCATGAAATCTACAAAGGGATATTTTGGAGCGCATTGAGGGCTGTGGTGAAAAACTAAATATTCTCAGATAAAAACTCGGAAGAAAATTTCTGAGAAACTGCATTGTGATGTGTGAATTCATCTTGCAAAGTTACACTGTTCTTTTCATTGAGCTGTTTGCTAACACTGTTTTCTTGGAATCTGCAAGGGGATATTTTGGAGCGCATTGAACCTTATGGTGACAATGAAAATATCCACAGACAGAAACTAGATAAACTTCTTGAGAAACAGCTTTTTGATGTGTGAATTCAACTCACAGAGTTACACTGTCCTTTCCATTGAGCTGTTTGATAACCTTGTTTTCGTGGAATGTGCAATAGGATATATGTGAGTGTATGGAAGCCTATGGTTACAAAGAAAACATCCTCAGATAGAAAACAAAAAGAAACTTTCTGAGAAACTACTTTGTGATGTGTTAGCTCATCTCACAAAGTTACACTTTTCTTTTCATTGATCAGCTTGCTACCACTGTTCTCTTGGAATCTGCAAGGAGGTATGTTGGCTAGCTTTGAAACTGATGGTGACAAAGGAAATATACTCAGATGAAAACTAGAAAGAATCTTTCTAAGAAACTGCTTTGTGCTTTGTGAATTCATCATACAGAGTTACGTGATTCTTTTCATGGACAACTTTGGTAGCACTCTTTTTGGGAATTCTGAGAAGGAATACTTGGATCGCATTGAAGTTTATGGTGACAAGGAAATATCCAAACATAAAAATTACAAAGAAGCATTCTGAGAAACTTCTTTGTGATGTGTGAAATCATCTCACAGAATTACACCTTTGTTTTCATGGAGCAATTTGCTACCACTGTTTTCATGGAATCTGCTAAGAGTAATTTGGGAGTGCATTGAGACCTATGGTGAAAAAAGAAATAGTCTCAGATAAAAACTAGAGAGAAATTTTCTGAGAAACTGCTTTGTGATGTGTGAATTCATCTCACAGATTTACATCTAACATCTTACACCATTCTTTTCATTGAGTCATTTGATATCACTGTTTTCTTGGAGTCTACAATAGGATATTTGGGAGCGCAGTGAAGCCTATGGTGACAAAGGAATTATCCTCAGATAAAAACAAAAAAAAGAAGTTTCTGTTAAACTGCTCTATTATATGTGAATTCATTTCACAGAGGTACACAGTTCTTTTCATTTAGCAGTTTGCTAACACTGTTTTTTTGGAAACTGCAATGGGATATTTCGGAGTACGTTGAAGTTGATGGTGACAAAGGAAATATCCTCAGACAAAAACTAGAAAGAAACATTCTGAGAAACAGCCTTGTAATTTGAGAATTCATCTCACAGAGTTACACCATTCTTTCTATGGAGTTATTTGGGAGCACATTGAAACCTATAATGACAAAGGAAATATCCTCAGAAAAAAACTAGAAAGAAGCTTTCTGAGGAAATTCATTTTGATGACTGAATTCATCTCACAGAGTTAAACATTTCTTTTCATGGAGTAATTTGCTAACGCTGCATTCCTGGAATCTGCGAAGAGATAATTGGGAGCACATTGAGGCCTATGGGTAAAAAGAAAATATCCTCAGATAAAAACTAGAAAGAAGTTTTCTGATAAACTGCTTTGTGATGTGTTAACTCATCTCACAGAGTTACACCACTCTTTGGATTGAGCAGTTTGATAACACTGTTTTCTTCGAATCTGTACTGGCATACTTTGGAGCGCACAGAAGCTTATGGTGACAAAGGAAATATCCTCATATAAAAACTAGAAAGATTTCTGAGGAACAAATTTGTGATATTTTAATTCATCTCACAGAGTTAAATGATTATTTTGTTGGATTAGTTTCGTTGCACTGTTTTTGGGGAAATTGAGAAGTGATATTTTGGACCACATTGAAGCCTATGTTGACATAGTAAATATCCTCAGATAAAAAATAGAAATACCTTTCTGAGAAACCCCTTTGTGATGTGTGAACTCATGTAACAGAGTTACACAATTGTTTTATTGGAACAGTTTGCTAACACTGTTTTTGTGGAACCTGCAATAGGATACTTGGGAGCACATTGAAGCCCACGGTGATAAAGGAAACATACTCAGAAACAAACCAAAGGAAACTTTCTGAGAAACTGCTTTGGGATGTGTGAATTCATCTCACAAATTTTCACCTTTCCTTTCATGGAGCCGTTTGCTAACACTATTTATGGGGAATTTGTAAAGGGATATTCACAAGCGTATTGAGGCCTGTGGTGAAAAAGGATATATCCTCAGAAAAAAACTAGAAAGAAACTTTCTGAGAAACTTTTTTGTGAGGTGTGAATTCATCTCACATAGTTACAATTTTCCTGTTATTGAGCACTTTGCTAACGCTTTTATCATGGAATCTGCAATGGGATATTCTGGAGTACATTGAGGAATGTTGTGAAAAAGGAAATATGCTCAGATAAAAACCAGAAAGAAATGTTCTGAGAAGCAGTTTCATGATGTGTGAATTCATCTCACAGCATTACACCATTCTTTTCATGGAGCAGTTTTGTATCACAGTTTTTGGGGAATCTGAGAAGGGATAAATTGGATTGCATTGAAGTCTATGGTGACAAAGGAAATATCCTTAGACAAAAACCAAATAGAAGATATTTGAGAAGCTGTTTTGTAATTCCTGATTGCATCTCACAGATTTACACTTTTTTATTCATGGATCCATTTGCTAACATTTTTTTCATGGAATCTGCAATGGGATATTTGGGAGCACTTTGAGGAGTATACTGAAAAGTTACACGACTCTTTTCATGGATCACTGTGGTAGCACTGTTTATGTCGAATTTGAGAAGGGATATTTTGGATTGCATTGAAGCCCATGGTGACAGAGGAAATATCCTCAGATAAAAACGTGGAAGAAGCTTTTTGAGAAACTTCCTTGTGATTCATGTATTCATCTCACAGAGTAGCACCATTCTTTTCATGGAGCAGTTTGCTAACACTGTTTTCATGGAATCTACAAAGGGATATTTGGGAGCGAGTTGAGGCCTCTGGTGAAACAGGAAATATTTTCAGGTAAAAACTAGATAGAAACTACTGACAAATTGTTTTATAATATGTGAATTCATCTAACAGTGTTACACCCCTCTTTACATGGAGCAGTTTGATAGCACTGTTTTTGTTGAATCTGAGTAGGTATACTTTGGATTGCATTGAAGCATATGGTGTCATGGAAATATCCTCAGATAAAAACTAGAAAAAGCTTTCTGAGACATTGCTTTGTGATGTGTGAATTCATCTCATAGAGTTACACCATTTTCTTCATGGAGCAGTTTGGTACCACTGTTTTTGGGGAATCTGAAGAGGGGTATTTTGTATCACATTGAAGCCTATGATGATAGAGGAAATATTCTCAGAGAAAAACTAAAAGGAAGGTTTCTGAGAAACTGCTTTGTGATATGTAAATTCATCTCACAGAGTTGCACCTTTCTTTTCATGGAGCAGTTTGCTAACACTGTTTTCCTGGAACCTGCAAAGAGATATTTGGGAGTGCATTGAGACCTATGGTGAAAACTGAAATATTCTCAGATAAAAACTGGAAAGAAGCACTCTGAGAAATGACTTTATGGTGTGTTAATTCATCTCACAAAGTTACAATATTGTCCTCATGGGTCAGCTTGGTAACACTGTTTTTGGGGAATCTGAGAAGAGATATTTTGTAATGCATTGAAGCCTAGGGTGACTAATGAAATATAATCAGATAAAAATTAGAAAGAGCCTTCCTGAGAAAGTTCTTGGTGATGTGTGAATTCATCTCACAGAGTTACACCTTTATTTTCATGGAGCAGTTTGCTAGCATAGTTTGCATGGAATCTGCAAAGGTATTTGCGAGTGCATTGAGGACTATAGTGATAAAGTAAATATCCTCATAGTAAAACAAGAAACAAGCTTTCTGAGAAACTGTTTTGTGATGTGTAAATTCATCTCACAGAGTTACACCTTTCTTTTCATGGAGCATTAGCACTTTACTAACACTGTTTTCAAAGAATCTGCAAAAGTATATTTGGGAATGCATTGAGACCTATGATGGAAAAGGAATTACCCTCAGATAAAAACTAGAAATAAGCGTTCTGAGAAATTCCTTTGTATTGTGTGAATTAATCTCACAGTGTTACAAGTTACTTTTCATGCAGCAGTTTGCTAACACAGTTTTCATGGAATCTGCAAAAGGATATTTGGGAGCACATTGAGGCCTATAGTGAAAAAGGAAATATCCTCATAGGAAAACCAAAAAGAAGCTTTCTGAGAAGCTGCTTTGTGATGTATGAATTCATCTCACAGAGTTGCACCATACATTTTATTCAGCAGTTTGATAACACTGTTTTTGTCGAATCTGCAATAGGAAATTTGGGAGCGCACTGAAGCCTATGATGAGAAAGAAAATATCCTCAGAGAAATACCAAAAAGAAGCTTTCTTAGAAACTGCTTTGTGTTGTGTGTATTCATTCACATAGGTACACTGTTATTTTCATTGAGCAGTTTGTTAACACTGATTCCTTGGAGTCTGCAATGATATATTTCGGAGCACATTGAAACTTATTGTGAAAAGGGAAATATCCTCAGACAAAAACTAGAAAGATACTTTCTGAGAAACTGCTTTGTTATTTGTGAATTCATCTCACAGAATTTTACGATTCTTTTCATGGAGCAGATTGGTAGCACTGTTTTTAGGGAATGTGAGAAGGGATGTTTTGGATTGCATTGAAGCCTTTGGTGAGAAAGGAAATATCCTCAGATAAAAACTAGAGAGAAGCTTTCTGAGAAAGTTCTTTTTGATGTTTGAATTCATCTCACAGAGTTAAACCTTTCTTTTCTTGAAGCAGTCTGGTAACACTGTTTTTGTGGAATCTGCAAAGGGATATTTGGGAGCACATTGAGGCCTATAGTGAAAAAAGAAATATCCTCAGATAAAAACTAGAAGGAAGCTTTTTGAGAAACTGCTTTGTGATGTGTGAATTCATCTCAAAGAGTTACACCGTTATTTTCATTGAGCAGTTTGATAACCAGTGTTCGTGGATTCTGCAATAGGATATTTGGGAGAGCATTGAATCCTATGGTGACAAAGGAAATATACTCAGATAAAAACCAAAAAAAAAAGCTTTCTGAGAAACTGCTTTGTGATGTGTGAATTCATCTCACAGGATCACACTACTCTTTTTATTGAGCAGTTTCCTAACACTGTTTTCTTGCAATCTGCAATGGGGTATATCGGAGCTCATTGATGCTTTTGGTGACAAAGGAAATATCCTTGTATAAAAACTAGAAATATGCTTTCTGAGAAACTGCTTTGTGATGTGTTAATTCATCTCACAGTGTTACATGGTACTTTTCGTGGATCAGTTTGTTATCACTGTTTTTGGGGAATCTGTAAAGGGATAATTTGGATCCCATTGAAGCCTACAGTGACTAAGGAACTGTCCTCAGATAAAAACTGGTAAGAAACATCCTAAGAAACTTCTTTGTGATGGGTGAATGCATCTCACATAGCTACACCTTTCTTTTATGGAGCAGTTTGCTAACACTGTTTTCGGGTAATCTGCAAAGACACATTTTGGAGGGCATTGAGGCCTATAATGAAAAAGAAAATATCCTAAGACAAAAACAAGAAAGAAGTTTCCTGAAAAACTGCTTCATGACGTTTGTATTCATCTAAGAGAGGTACACCGTTCTTTTCAATGAGCAGTTTGATAACACATTTTTCGTGGAATCTGCAATAGGATATTTGGGAGCACAATGAAGCTTGTGGTGACAAAGGAAATATCCTGGGATAAAAACCAAAAAGAAGTTTTCTGAGAAACTGTGTTGTGTTGTGTCAATTAATCTCACAGAGTTACACTCTTCTTTTCAATGAGCAGTTTGCCAACACTGTTTTCTTGGAATCTGCAAGAGGATATTTTGGACTGCATTGAAGCCTATAATGACAAAGGAAATATCCTCAGACAAAAACTAGAAAAAAAAGCTTTCTGAGAAACTGCTTTGTGATTTCTGAATTCATCTCACAGAGTTCCATGATTCCTTTCAAGAGCAGTTTCGTAGAATTTTTTGGGGAATCTGAGAAGAGATATTTTGGATCACCTTGAAGCCTATGGTGACAATGGAAATATCCTCAGCTGAAAATTACAAAGAAGTTTTCTGAGAAACTTCTTCATGATGTGGGAATTCATATCACAGAGTTACTACTTTCTTTTCATGGAGCAGTTTCCTCACACTATTTTCGTGGAATGTGCAAAGGGATAATTTGGAGTGCATTGAGGCCAATGTTGAAAAGGGAAATATCATCAGATAAATACTAGAATGAGGCTTTCTGAGAAACTGATTTGTGATGTGTGAAATCATCTCACAGAGTTACACTGTTCTTTTCATTGAGCAGGTTGATAACACAGTTTTCATGGAATCTGAGGTAGGATATTTAGAAGTACATTGAAGCCTATGGTGACAAAGGAAATATCCTCAGATAAATAACAGAAAGAAGCTTTCTGAGAGACTGCTTTCTGAGAAGCTACTTTGTCATGTGGGAATTCATCTCACAGTGTTGCACCTTTCTTTTCATGGAGCAGTTTGCTAGCACTGTTTTCATGGAGACTGCAATGGGATATTTTGGAGCATGTTGAAGCTCATGGGGGATAAGGAAATATCCCTAGAGAAATACTGGAAAGAACTTTCCTGAGAGACTGCTTTGTAATATGTGAATTCATCTCACAGAGTAACAATGTTATTTCCATTTAGCAGTCTGCTAACATTGTTTTCCTGGAATCTGCAATGGAATATTTCGCTGTGCATTGAAGCTTACGATGATAAGGAAATATCTTCATATGAAAATGAGAAAGAAGCTTTCAGAGAAACCACTTTGGAGAACAGCTGGCTAATACTATTTTCCTGGAATCGGAAAAGGGATATTTCAGAGTGCATTGAGGCCCATAGTGACAAAGGAAATATCCTCAGATAAAAACTAGAAAGAAGCTTTCTGTGAAACTGCTTTGTGGTTTATGAATTCAACTCACAGTGTTGTTATATGATTCTTTTCATGGAGAATTTTGCTAATACTCTTTCCGTGGGATCTGCAAAGGGATATTTGGGAGCGCTTTGTGGCCTATGGTGAAAAAAGAATTATCCTCGGATAAACACTAGAAAGAAGCTTCTGAGAAAGTTCTTTGTGATGTGTGAATTCATCTCACAGAGTTACACCTTATTTTTCATGGATAAATTTGCTAACACTGTTTTCATGGAATCAGAAACGGGATAATTTGGAGCACATTGAGGCCTATAGTAGAAAAGAAAATATCCTCATAGAAAAATTAGGAAGAAGCTTTCTGAGAATCTGCTCTGTGATGTTTGAAATCACGGCACAGAGTTATACTGTTCTTTTCTTTCTATTTATTTATTTATTTTTATTATACTTTAAGTTCTAGGGTACATGTGCATAACGTGGAGATTTGTTACATATGTATACTTGTGCCATGTTGGTGTGCTGCACCCATCAACTCGTCAGCACCCATCAATTCATCATTTATATCATGTATGACTCCCCAATGCAACCCCTCCCCCCTCCCCCCTGCCCATGATAGGCCCCAGTGTGTGATGTTCCCCTTCCCGAGTCCAAGTGATCTCATTGTTCATTTCCCACCTATGAGTGAGAACATGCAGTGTTTGGTTTTCTCTTCTTGTGATAGTTTGCTAAGAATGATGGTTTCCAGCTGCATCCATGTCCCTACAAAGGACGCAAACTCATCCTTTTTTATGGCTGCATAGTATTCCATGGTGTATATGTACCACATTTTCTTAATCCAGTCTGTCACAGATGGACATTTGGGTTGATTCCAAGTCTTTGTTATTGTGAATAGTGCCGTAATAAACATACATGTGCATGTGTCTTTATAGCAGCATGATTTATAATCCTTTGGGTGTATACCCAGTAAAGGGATGGCTGGATCATATGGTACTTCTAGTTCTAGATCCTTGAGGAATTGCCATACTGCTTTCCATAATGGTTGAACTAGTTTACAATCCCACCAACAGTGTAAGTGTTCCTGTTTCTCCAATCCTCTCCAACACCTGTTGTTTCCTGATTTTTTAAATGATTGCCGTTCTAACTGGTGTGAGATGGTATCTCATTGTGGTTCTGATTTGCATTTCTCTGATGGCCACTGATGATGAGCATTTTTTCATGTGTCTGTTGGCTGTATGAATGTCTTCTTTTGAGAAATGTCTGTTCATATCCTTTGCCCATTTTTGGATGGGGTTGTTTGTTTTTTTCTTGTAAATTTGTTTGAGTTCCTTGTAGGTTCTGGATACTAGCCCTTTGTCAGATGAGTAGATTGCAAAAATTTTCTCCCATTCTGTAGGTTGCCTGTTCACTCTGATGGTAGTTTCTTTTGCTGTGCAGAAGCTCTTTAGTTTAATTAGATCCCATTTGTCAATTTTGACTTTTGCTGCTGTTGCTTTAGGTGTTTTAGACATGAAGTCCTTGCCCATGCCTATGACCTGAATGGTACTACCTAGGTTTTCTTCTAGGGTTTTTATGGTATTAGGTCTAATATTTAAGTCTCTAATCCATCTTGAATTAATCTTCGCATAAGGAGTAAGGAAAGGATCCAGTTTCAGCTTTGTACTTATGGCTAGCCAATTTTCCCAGCACCATTTATTAAATAGGAAATCCTTTCCCCATTTCTTGTTCCGCTCAGGTTTGTCAAAGATCAGATGGCTGTAGATGTGTGGTATTATTTCTGAGGACTCTGTTCTGTTCCATTGGTCTATCTCTCTGTTTTGGTACCAGTACCTGGCTGTTTTGGTTACTGTAGCCTTGTAGTATAGTTTGAAGTCAGGTAGCGTGACTCCTCTAGCTTTGTCCCTTTGACTTAGGATTGTCTTGGCAATGCGGGGTCTTTTTTGGTTCCATATGAACTTTAAAGCAGTTTTTTCCAATTCTGTGAAGAAACTCATTGGTAGCTTGATGGGGATGGCATTGAATCTATAAATAACCTTGGGCAGTATGGCCATTTTCACGATGTTGATTCTTCCTATCCATGAGCATGGTATGTTCTTCCATTTGTTTGTGTCCTCTTTTATTTCACTGAGCAGTGGTTTGTAGTTCTCCTTGATGAGGTCCTTTACATCCCTTGTATGTTGAATTCCTAGGTATTTTATCCTCTTTGAAGCAATTGTGAATGGAAGTTCATTCATGATTTGGCTATCTGCTTGTCTGTTACAGGTGTATAAGAATGCTTGCGATTTCTGCACGTTAATTTTATATCCTGAGACTTTGCTGAAGTTGCTTATCAGCTTATGGAGATTTTGGGCTGAGACCATGGGGTTTTCTAAATATACAATCATGTCATCTGCAAACAGGGCAATTTGACTTCTTCTTTTCCTAACTGAATACCCTTGATTTCTTTCTCTTGCCTGCTTGCCCTAGCCAGAACTTCCAACACTATGTTGAATAGGAGTGGTGAGAGAGGGCATCCCTGTCTTGTGCCAGTTTTCAAAGGGAATTTTTCCAGTTTTTGCCCATTCAGTATGATATTAGCTGTGGGTTTGTCATAAATAGCTCTTATTATTTTGAGGTACGTTCCAGCAATACCGAATTTATTGAGTGCTTTCAGCATGAAGGGCTGTTGAATTTTGTCAAAAGCCTTTTCTGCATCTATTGAGATAATCATGGGGTTCTTGTCTTTGGTTCTGTTTATATGCTGGATTACGTTCATTGATTTGCGAATGTTGAACCAGCCTTGCATCCCAGGGATGAAGCCCACCTGATCATGGTGGATAAGCTTTTTAATGTGCTGCTGAATCCGGTTTGCCAGTATTTTATTGAGGATTTTTGCATCGATGTTCATCAGGGATATTGTTCTAAAATTCTCTTTTTTTGTTGTGTCTCTGCCAGGCTTTGGTATCAGGATGATGTTGGCCTCATAAAATGAGTTAGGGAGGATTCCCTCTTTTTCTATTGATTGGAATAGTTTCAGAAGGAATAGTACCAGCTCCTCCTTGTACCTCTGGTAGAATTCAGCTGTGAATCCATCTGGTCCTGGACTTTTTTTCGTGGGTAGGCTATTAATTGCTGCCTCAATTTCAGAGCCTGCTATTGGTCTATTCAGGGATTCAACTTCTTCCTGGTTTAGTCTTGGGAGAGTGTAAGTGTCCAGGAAATTATCCTTTTTTTCTACATTTTCTAGTTGATTTGCATAGAGGTGTTTATAGTATTCTCTGATGGTAGTTTGTGTTTCTGTGGGGTCAGTGGTGATATCCCCTTTATCATTTTTTATTACATCTATTTGATTCCTCTCTCTTTTCTTCTTTATTAGTCTTGCTAGTGGTCTGTCAATTTTGTTGATCTTTTCAAAAAACCAGCTCCTGGATTCATTGATTTTTTTTTGGAGGGTTTTTTGTGTCTCCATCTCCTTCAGTTCTGTTATGATCTTAGTTATTTCTTGCCTTCTGCTAGCTTTTGAATGTGTTTGCTCTTGACTCTGCTCCCCCTCACTTTCAGACACCCCAATCAGACGTAGATTTGGTCTTTTTACATAATCCCATACTTCTTGCAGGCTTTGTTCATTTCTTTTTCTTCTTTTTTCTTTTGGTTTCTCTTCTCGCTTCATTTCATTCATTTGATCCTCCATCGCTGATACTCTTTCTTCCAGTTGATCGAGTTGGTTACTGAAGCTTGTGCATTTGTCACGTATTTCTCGTGTCATGGTTTTCTTCTCTGTCATTTCGTTTATGACCTTCTCTGCATTAATTAGTCTAGCTGTCAATTCTTCCACTCTTTTTTCAAGATTTTTAGTTTCTTTGCGCTGGGTACGTAATTCCTCCTTTAGCTCTGAGAAGCTTGATGGACTGAAGCCTTCTTCTCTCATCTCGTCAAAGTCATTCTCTGACCAGCTTTGATCCGTTGCTGGCGATGGGCTGCGCTCCTTTGCAGGGGGAGATGCGCTCTTATTTTTTGAATTTCCAGCTTTTCTGCCCTGCTTTTTCCCCATCTTTGTGGTTTTATCTGTCTCTGGTCTTTATGATGGTGACGTACTGATGGGGTTTTGGTATAGGTGTCCTTCCTGTTTGATAGTTTTCCTTCTGACAGTCAGGACCCTCAGCTATAGGTCTGTTGGAGATTGCTTGAGGTCCACTCCAGACCCTGTTTGCCTGGGTATCAACAGCAGAGGTTGCAGAAGATAGAATATTGCTGAACAGCAAGTGTACCTGTCTGATTCTTCCTTTGGAAGCTTCCTCTCAGGGGTGTACTCCACCCTGTGAAGTGTGGGGTCTCAGACTGCCCCTAGTGGGGGATGTCTCCCAGTTAGGCTACTCAGGGGTCAGGGACCCACTTGAGCAGGCAGTCTGTCCGTTCTCAGATCTCAACCTCCGTGTTGGGAGATCCACTGCTCTCTTCAAAGCTGTCATACAGAGTCGTTCACGTCTGCACAGGCCTCTGCTGCTTCCCCTGTTGTTTTTTAGCTGTGCCCTGTCATCAGAGGTGGAGTCTACAGAGACAGGCAGGTTTCCTTGAGCTGCTGTGAACTCCACCCAGTTCGAGCTTCCCAGCGGCTTCATTTACCTACTTAAGCCTCAGCAATGGCGGGCGCCCCTCCCCCAGCCTCGCTGCTGCCTTGCGGTTAGATAGCCACAGACTGCTGTGTTAGCAATGAGGGAGGCTCCGTGGGCGTGGGACCCTCCCGGTCATGTGTGGGTTATAGTCTACTGGTGTGCCCGTTTGCTTAAAGCGCAGTATTGGGGTGGGAGTTACCCGATTTTCCAGGTGTTGTGTGTCTCAGTTCCCCTGGCTAGGAAAAGGGATTCTCTTCCCCCTTGCACTTCCCAGGTGAGGAGATGCCTCGCCCTGCTTCAGCTCTCGTTGGTCGGGCTGCAGCAGCTGACCAGCACCGATTGTCCGGCACTCCCTAGTGAGATGACCCCAGTACCTCAGTTGAAAATGCAGAAATCACCGGTCTTCTGTGTCGCTCGAGCTGGGAGTTGGAGACTGGACCTGTTCCTATTCGACTATCTTGCTCCTCCCCCTATACTGTTCTTTTCATGGAGCAGTTTGCTAACACTGTTTTTTGGAATCTACAATGGCATATTTTGGAGCATATTGAAGCTGACGGTGACAATGGAAATATCCTTATATTGAAAAATAGAAAGAAGCCCTCCGATAAAGTGCTTTATGATGTGTTAATTCATCTCACAGAGTTACACAATTCCTTTCATGAATCAGTTTGGTAGCATTGTTTTTGGTGAATCTGAGGAGGGATGCTTTGGATTGCTGTGAAGCTTATGGTGACTAAGGAAATATCCTCAGATAAAAACTAGAAAGAAGCTATCTTAGAAAGCTCATTGGAATGTGTAAATTCATCTCACAGAGATTCACCTTTCTTTTCTTGGAGCAGTTTGCTAACATTGTTTTTGTGGAATCTGCAAAGGGATATTTGGGAGTGCATTGAGGCCTGTGGTGAAAAAGGAAATATCCTCAGATAAAAAGGAGAAGGAAGCTTTCTGAGAAACGGATTTGAAATTGGTGAATTCATCTCATAGAACTAAGCCATGCTTTTCTTTGAGCCTTTTGATAACACTGTTTACATGGAGTCAGCAACAGGATATTTGGGAGTGCACCGAAGACTATGGTGACAAAGGAAATATCCTCATAGAAAAACCAAAAAGAAGCTTTCTGAGAAATTGTTTTGTGACGTGATAATTTATCTCACAGAGTTACAGGATTGTTTTCATGGATCAGTTTGGTAGCATGGTTTTTGGGGAACATGAGAAGGGATATTTTGGATAGCACTGAAGCCTGTGGTGACTAAGGAAATATCCTTTGATAAAAACACGAAAGGAGCTTTCAGAGGAAAATATTTGTGATATGTGAATTCATCTCACAGAGTTACAACTTTATTTTCAAATAGCAGTTTGCTAATACTGTTTTCATGGAATATGGAAAGGGATATTTTGGAGTGCATTGAGGCCTATGGTGTCAAAGAAAATACCCTCAGATAAAAACTAGAAAGAAGCTTTCTGAGAACTGCTTTGTGATGGTTGAATTCACCTAACAGAGCTACATCATGCTTTTCTTTTAGCCGTTTGATAACACTATCTTTGTGGAGTCTGCAATAGGATAGTTGGGAGTGTATTGAAGACTATGGTGACAAAGGAATTATCCTCAGAAAAAAATTAGAAAGAAGCTTTCTGAGAAACCTCTTTTTGATGTGTGAATTCATCTCACAGTGTTACACTATTCTGTTCATTGATCAGTTTCCTAACACTGTTTTTTTGGAATCTACAATGGGATATTTTGGAGTGCATTGAAGTTTATGGTGATAAAGGAACTATCCTGAGACAAAAAATAGAAAGAAGCTTTCTGAGGAGCTTTTTGTGATTTCTGAAATCATCTCATGGAAGTAAACCTCTCTTTTCATGGAGCAGTTTGTTAGATCTGTTTTTGAGGAATCTGAGAAGGGATATTTTGGATCACATTGAAGCCTATGGTGTCAAAGGAAATATCCTCAGATTAAAACTAGAAAGAAGCTTTCAGAGAAACTTCTTTTTGATGTGTGAATTCATCTCTCAGAGTTACAGCTGTCTTTTCATAGTGCAGTTTGCTAACACTGTTTTCGTGGAATCTGCAAAGGGATATTAGGGAACACACTGAGGCCAATGGTGGAAAAGGAAATATCCTGATTAAAACTAGAAAGAAGCTTTCTGGGAGACTTCTTTGTAATGTGTGTATTCATCTCACAGAGTTACCCTGTTGTTTTGATGTAGCAGTTTGCTAAAACTGTTTTCTAGGAATCTGCAATGGGATATTTCAGAGCACATTGAAGCTTATGGTGACAAAGGATTTACATTCATATAAAAACTAGAAAGAAGCCTTCTTAGAAAAATGGATCAATTTTTTAGCACTGTTTTTGCGGAGTCTGAGTAGGGATATTTTGGATAGCATTGAAGCCTAGAGTGACAAGAAATTATCCTCAGATAAAAACTAGAAAGAAGCTTTCAGGGAAAGGCTTTGTTGATGTTTGAATTCATCTCATAGAGTTACACATTTGTTTTCATAGAGCAGTTTGCTAACACTGCTTTTGTGGAATATACAAGGGATATTTGGGACCGCATTGAGGCCTATAGAGAAAAAAGAATTATTCTCGGATAAAAACTAGAAAGAAACTTTATGAGAAACTGCTTTGTGAGGCATGAATTCATCTCACAAAGATACAGTGTTCATTTCATGGAGCAGTTTGGTAGCAGTGCTTTTGGGGCATCAAAGTGATATTGTGAATCACATTGACACCTATGGGGACAAGGGAAATATCCTCTGATAAAAAGGTAGAAAGAAGCTTTCTAAGAAAGTTCCTTGTGTTGTGTGAATTCATGTGACATTATGATGCTTTTTTTTTTTCACAGAGCAGTTGGCTAACACTGTTTTCCTGGAATCTACAAAGGCATATTTGGGAACGCATTGAGGCATATGGTAAAGAAGGAAGTATCCTCCGATAAAAACTAGAAAGAACCTTTATGAGAAACGACTTTGTGATGTGTAATTTCATCACACAGAGTTACACCATTCTTTTCATTGAGCAGTTTGATAACACTGTTTTCGTGGAAATTGCAATAGGATATTGGGGGTGCATTGAAACCTCTGGTGACAAAGGAAATATCCTCAGTTAAAAAGTAGAAAGAAGCTTTCTGAGAAACTTCTTCATAATCTGTGAATTCATCTCAAAGAGTTACATCTTGCTTTTCATGGAGAACTTTTCTAACACTGTTTTCCTGGAAACTGCAAGGGATATTTAGGAGCACCTAGAGGCCTAAATAGAAAAAGGAAATATCCTCAGATAAAAATTAGAAAGAAGCTTTCTGATAAACTGCTTTGTGATGGGTGAGTTCATCTCACAGAGTTACCCTGTTCTTTGCATTTAGCAGTTTACCTACACCGTTTTCTGGAAATATGCAATCTGATATTTCAGAGCGTATTGAAGCCTATTTTGACAAAGGAAATATCCTCAGATAAAAACTAGAAATAAGCTTTCTGAGAAGCTTCTTAATTTTGTGTGAATTCAAGGCACAGACTCACCCCTTTCTTATTATGGAGCAGTTTGGTGCAGTGTTTCTGTGGAATCTGCAAAGGGATTTTTGGGAGCACATAGAGTCTAATGGCAAAAAAGGAAATATCTTCAGGTAAAAACTGGAGAGAAGCTTTCTAAGTAAGCTGTTTGTGATGTGTGAATTCATCTCACAGATTTACACGTTTCTTTTCATGGAGCAGTTTGCTAACACTGTTTTCATGGAATCTGCAAAGGAATATTTGGGAGCGCATTGAGGTCTATAGTGAATAAGGATATATCCTCAGATAAACTAGAAAGAAGCTTTCTGAGAAACTGCTTTGTAATGTGTGAATCCATCTAACAGAGTTACCTTGTTGTTTTCATTCAGCAGTTTGCTAACACTGTTTTCATGGAATCTGCAATGGGATACTTGGGAGCACTTTGAAGTCTATGTTGACAAAGAAAATATTCTCAGGTAAAAACCAAATAGAAGCTTACTGTGAAACTGCTTTATGATGTGTGAAAAAATCTCACAGAGTTACAAAGTTCTGTTCATTGTGAAATTTTCTAACAATTTTTTCGTTTAATCTGCAATTGGATATTCAGGAGCTCATTGAGGAATATGGTGAAAATGGTAATATCCTCAAATGAGAACTAGAAAAAAGATTTCTGAGAAACATTTTTGGGATGTGTACATTCATCTCACAGTGTTAAACTATTCTTTTCATGGAGCAATTTGGTAGCACTGTTTTTTTGGTATCTGAGAAGGGATATTTTGGATCACATTGAAACCTAGATGGACAAAGCAAATATCCTCAGACAAAAACTAGAAAGAAGCTTTGTGAGAAACTGCTTTCTGATTTGTAAATTCATCTCACAGAGTTACACCTTTCTTTTCCTTGGACAGTTTGGTAGCACTGTTTTGGGGGAATTTTAGAAGGTATATTTTGGAGTGCATTGAAGCCTCTGGTGAAAAGGAAATATCCTCAGTTAAAAACTAGAAAGAAGCTTTCTGAGAAACTTCTTCATGATGTGTGAATTCACCTCAAAGAGTTACACCTTTCTTTTCATGGAGCAGTGGGCAAACACTGTTTTCATGGCATCTGCAAAAGGACATTTTGAGCATTTTTAAGCCTATGGTGAAAAACTAAATATCCTCAGATAAAAAAATGGAGGGAATCTTTCTGAGAAACTGCTTTGTGATGTGTGAATTCGTCACACATAGTTACAACTTTCTTTTCATTTAGCAGTTAGCTAACACTGTTTGCTTGGAATCTGCAATGGACCATTTTGAGATGTTTTGAAGCTTATTTTGACAACGGAAAATCTTCATATTAAAACAAGAAGGAAGTTTTCTGAGAAACTGCTTTGTGCTGTGTTAATTCATCTCACACAGTTACATGATTCTTTTCATGGATCAGTTTGGTAGCACTGTTTTGGGGGAATCTGAGAAGGGATATTTTGAATTACATTGAAACCTATGGTGACAAAGGAAATATCCTCAGATGAAAACTAGAAAGAAGCTTTTTAAGAAAGTTCTTTGCCATGTGTGAATTCGTGTTACATAGTTACAGCTTTCTTTTCTTGGAGCATTTTGCTGACACTGCTTTCCTGGTATCTGCAAAGGGATATTTAGGAGAGCCTTGAGCCCTATGGTGAAAAAGGAATTATTCTCAGAAAAAAAATAGAAAGAAGTTTCCTGAGAAACTGCTTTGTGATGGGTGAATTCATCTCCCAGAGTTACACCTTTCTTTTCATTGAGCATCTTGGTAAAACTGTTTTTGTGAAGTCTGCAATGGGTTATTTGGGGTGCATGGAGTCCAATGGTGAAAAATTAAATATCTTCAGGTAAAAACTCAAGAGAAGCTTTCTGAGAAACTCCTTTGTGAAGTGTGCATTCATCTCATGGAGCTAAATGTTTCTGTTGAGGCAGCACTTTAGCATCACTGTTTCTGTGGTGTCTGACAAGGGATATTTGGGAGTGCATTGAAGCCTATGGAGGAAAAGGAAATATTCTCATACAAAAACTGGAAAGAAGCTTCCTGAGAAACCGCTCTGTGATGTGTTAATTAATCTCACAGTGTTACACGATACTTTTCAAGGAGCAGTTTGGTAGTACTCTTTTTGTTGAATCTGAAAAGGGATATTTTGTATCACATTGAAGCCTGTGGTGACAAAGATTCTATCTAAAAATTAGATTTTAGATTCTATCTAAAAATTAGATAGAATCTTTCTGAGAAAGTTCTTTGGGATGTGTGAATTCATCTCACAGAGTTGCACCATTCTTTTCATGTAGCAGTTTTAAAACTGTTTTCTGCAAAGGGATATTTGGGAGCACATTAAGGCCTACCGTGAAAAAGGAAACATCCTTAGATAAAAACTAGAAAGAAGCTTTTTGAGAAACTGCTTTCTGATTTTTGATTTCATCTCACGGAGTTACTCGTTTCTTTTCATGGAGTAGATTGATCTCACTGTTTTTATGTAATCTACAATGTTAAAAATGGAAATATCCTCAGATTTAAACTCGAAAGAAGTGGAGGGTAGAAAAGGAAATATCCTCAGATAAAAAATGAAAAGGAGCTTTCCAAGAAATTTCTTTGTGATAGGTGAATTCATCACAGTGTTACACCTTTGCTTTCTTTGAGAAGTTTGGTAGCACTGTTTTTACAGAATCTACAAAGGTATATTCGGGAGCTCCTAGAGGACTACGGTGAAAAAGGAAATGATTTCCTATAAAAACTGGAGAGGAGCTTTGTGAGAAACGGTTTTTTGATGAGTCTATTCATCTCATGAAGTTTAACCCTTTGTTGATTGAGCAGTTCGGCACCACAGTTTTTGGGATATCTGAGAAGAGATATTTGGGAGCACATTGAAGCCTATGGTAAAAAAGGAAATATCCTTAAATTTAAACTAGAGAGAAGCTTTCTGAGAAACTGCTTTGTGGCGGGTGAATTAATCTCACAGAATTACACCTTTCTTTTCACTGAGCAGTTTGATAACACTGTTTTATTGCAAACTCCCAAGGAATATTTGGGAGCGCATAGAGTCCAATGGCGAAAAGGAAATATCTTCAGGTAAAAACTGGAGAGAAGCTTTCTGAGAACTCCTTGGTGATGTGCACATTCATCTCATAGACCTAAACGTTTCTGTTGAGGGAGCACTTTGACATCACATTTTTTGTGGTGTCTTAGAAGGAATATTTGGGAGCACATTTAAGTCTATGGTGGAAAAGGAAATATCCTCAGATAAAAATTAGAAAGAAGCTCCCTGAGGAAGTACTTTGTGATGGGTTAATTTTTCTCAAAGACTTAAACCATTCGTTTCAATGCACAGTTTGGTAGCTCTGTTTTTTGTGGAATCTGCGGTGGGTTATTTGAGAGCACATAGAGGCCTAAAATGAAAAAAGAAAATTCCTCAGGTAAAACCTGGAGCAAAGCTTTCTGCAAAACTCCTTGGTGATGTGTGCATTCATCTCATAGAGCTAAACATTTCTGTTGAGGGAGCACTTTGGCATGACTGTTTTTGTGGTGTCAGAGAAGGGATATTTGAGAGTGCATTGAAGCCTATAATGGAAAAAGAAATACCCTCAGATAAAAACTACACAGAAGCTTCCTGAGAAACTGCTTTGTGATGGGTCAATTTATCTCACAGAGTTACATCATTCTTTTCTTCGAGCAGTTTGTTAGCACTGTTTTTGTGGAATCTGCAGAGGGATATTTTGGAGTGCATAGGGGCGTGAAGTGAAAAAAGAAAATTCTTCAGGTAGCAACTGGAGATAAACTTTTGGAGAAACTCCTTTGTGATGTGTGCGTTCATCTCATAGAGCTATACGTTTCTGTTGGGGGAGTACTTTGGTATCACTGTTTTTGTGTCATCTGAGAAGGGGGCACATTGAAGTCCATTTTGGAAAAGGAAATATCCTCAGATAAAAACCAAAAAGAAGAATTCTGAGAAACTGCTTTGTGATGTGTGAATCTCACAGAGTTACCCTGTTCTTTTCATCATGTAGGTTGCAAACACTGTTTAATTGGAATCTGCAACGGGATATTTTGGAGTGCATTGAAGGTGATGGTGACAAAGGAAATATATAAAAACTAGAAAGAATCTTTCTGAGAATCCACTTTGTGATGTGTTAATTCATTTCACTGTGTTATAGGATTCTTTTCATGAATCAGTTTGGAAGGACTGTTTTTGTGGTGTCTGAGAAGGGATATTTGCGAGCACATGGAAACTGACAGTGGAAAAGGAAATATCCTGAGATAAAAACTACAAAGAAGCTTTCTGAGAAATTTCTTTGTAATGGGTTAATTCATCACACAGATTTACACCATTGTTTTCTTTGAGCAGCTTGCTACCCCTGTTTTTAAGGAATCTGCAAAGGGATATTTGGGAGCTCCTAGAGGCCTATGGTGAAAAAGAAATAACTTCTGATAAAAACTGGAGAGAAGATTTTCAAGAAATGGTTATGTTATATGTGTATTCATCTCATAGAATTTAACCTTTTTGTTGATTGAGCAGTTCAGCATCACTGTATTTTTGGTATCTGAGGGGAGATATTTTTGAACTCATTGAAGCCTATGGTTAAAAAGGAAATGTCCTCATATTTAAACTAGAAAGAAACTTTCTGAGAAACTGCCTTGTAATGGGTGAATTCATCTCACAGAGTTGCAACTTTCTATTCATTGAGTAGTTTGGTAAAACTGTTTATGTGGAGTCTGCAAAGGATATTCAGGAGTGCTCAGAGTCCAGTGGTGAGAAAGGAAATATTTTCAGGTTAAAAACTGTAGAGAAGCTTTCTGAGACTCTACTTTGTGATGTGTGCATTCATCTCATAGAGCTAAACGTTTCTGTTTATTGAGCACTTTGGTATTACTGTTTTTGTGCTGTCTGAGAAGGGTATTTGGGAGCACATTGAAGTCTAGGGTGGAAAAGGAAATAACCACAGAAAAAAATTGGAAAGAAAGTTCCTGAAAAAGTGCTTGGTGATGTTTAATTCACCTCACAGGGTTACACAATTTTTTTCATGGAGAAGTTTGGTAGCACTATTGTTGGAAGTTGGAGAAGGGATAATTTGAATCATATTGAAGCCTATGGTGACAAAGGAAATATCCTCAGATAAAAAAATGATGTTTTCCTAGAAACTGCTTAGTGATGTGTGAATTTATTTCACACAGTTACTCTGTTCTTTTCATTGTGGACTTTGCTAGCACTACGTTCTTGGAATCTACAATGGGATACTTTTGAGGGCATTGAAGCTTAGGTTGATAAAGCCAATATCCTCAGACAAAAACTAGTAAGAAACTTTCTGACCAATGGCTTTGTGATTTGTGGACTCATCTCACAGAGCTACAAGACAGTTTTCATGGAGCAGGTTGGCAGTTAGCAGGTTTGGGGAATCTGAGAAGGGATATTTAGTTAGCAGGTTTGGGGAATCGGAGAAGGGATATTTTTGTTTGCATTGAAGCCAATGATGACAAAGGAAATATCCTCAGATAAAAACTAGAAAGAAGCTTAGGGAGAAGCTTCTTTGTAATGTATGTATTCATCTCACAGAGTAACACCTTCCTTTTCATGGAGCAGTTTGCTAACACTCTTTTCATGCAACGTGCAAAGGGATATTTTTGAGTGTTTTGAAGCCTATAGTGAAAAAGGAAATATTCTTAGATAAAAAATAGAAAGAAACTTTCCGAGAAACTGCTTTGTGATGTGTAAATTCATCTCACAGAGTTACACTATTATTTTCATTGAGCAGTTTGATAACACTGTTTTCTTGGAATCTGCAATAGGACATTTGGGAGTGCATTGAAGTCTATTGTGACAAAGGGAATATCCTCAGTTCAAAACCAAGTTCAGCTTTCTCTGAAACTGCTTTGTGATATGTCAGTTCACCTCACAGAGTCACAAATTTCATTTCATTGAGAAGTTTGTTATCACTTCTTTATTCCTGGAATCTGCAATGGGATATTCTGGAGCTCATTGAAGGATATGGTAAAAAAGGAAATATCCTCATATAAAAACTAGAAATAAGCTTTCTGAGACATAGCTTTGTTATGTATCAATTCATCTTGCAGAGTTACATCATTGTTTTCATGGGGTAGTATTTTAGCACTGTTTTTGGGGAGTCTGAGAAGGAATATTTTGGATCTCATTGAAGCCTAAGGTTACAAAAGAAATATCCTCAGATTACAACTAGAAAGAAGCTTTCTGAGAAACTTCTTTGTGATGTGTGTATTCATATCACAGAGTAACACCATTTTTTTCCATGAAGCAGTTTACTAACACTGTTTTCATGGAACCTACAAAGGGATATTTTGTAGCGTGTTGAGGCCTACAGTGAAAAAGGAAATATACTCAGAAAAAACTAGAAAGAAACTTTCTGATAAACTGCTTTGTGTTGTGTGAATTCATCTCACAGAGTTACACCTCTTTTCATGGAGAAGTTTGATAGCACTGCTTTTGAGGAATCTGGGAAGGGATATTTTGAATCACATTGGAGCCTATGGTTACAAAAGAAATATCCTCAGATAAAAACTAGAAAGAAGGTTGCTGAAAAAGTGCTTTGTGTTGTTTTATTTCGTTTCACAGAGTTACATCTTTTTTTAATGGAGCCATTTGCTCAAACTGTTTTTGTGGTATCTTCCAAGGGTTAATTGGGAGCACATTGAGACCTATGGTGAAAGAGGGAATAGCCTCAGATAAAAATCTAAAAGAAACTTTATGTGAAACTGCTTTGTGGTGTGTGAATTCACTTCAGAGAGTTACCAAGTTCTCTTCATTGAGAAGGTTGCTAACGCTTTCTTCATGAAATCTCCTATGGGATATTCCAGAGAGCATTGAGGAATACGGAAAAAATGGAAATATGCGCAGTTACAATATAGGAAGAAGCGGTCTGAGAAACAGCTTTCTGATGTGTGAATTCATTTCACAGAGTTACACCATTCTTTTCATGGAACACTGTGGTAGCACTGTTTTGAGGGAATCTGAGAAGGGATATTTTGGATGACATTGAAGCCTAGGCTGACAATGGAAGTATAATCAGATAATAACTATCAAGAAACTTTCTGAGAAACTTCTTTGTGATGTGTGTGTTCATCTCATAAAGTAACACCTTTCTTTTCATGGAGCTGTTTGCTAACACTGTTTTCATTGAATCTACAAAATGATATTTTGTAGCGAGTTGAGGCCTATGGTGGAAAAGGAAATATCCTCAGACAAAAACTAGAAGGAAGCTTTCTGAGAAACTACTTTGTGATGTGTGAATTCATCTTACAGAGTTACATCACACTTTTCATGGAGCAGTTTGCTAACACTGCTTTCGTGGAATCTGCAATAGGATATTTCCAAGTGCATTGAAGTCTTTGATGACAAAAGAAATAGCATCAGAAAAAAAAAGAAGCTGTCTGTGAAACTGCTTAGTGATGTGTGAATTCATCTCCCAAAGTTACACCTTTATTTTCATGGCACAGTTTGGTAGCACTCTTTCTGGGGAATCTGAGAAGAGATATTTTGGATCACATTGAAGCCTATGGTGACAAAAGGAATATCATAAGACAAAAATTAGAAAGAAGATTTCTGAGAAATCACTTTGTGATGTATAAATTCATCTGAGAATTGCATGATTATTTTTCATGGATCAGTTTTGTAGCACTGTTTTTGGGGAATCTGAGAAGGGTTATTTTCTATTGCAATGAAGGTTAATGTGACAAAGGAAATACCCACAGATTAAAACTATAAAGAAGCTTTCTGAGATATTTCTTTGTGATATGTGAATTCATCTCAGAGAGTTATACCTTTCTTTTCAGGGAGCAGTTGGCTAACACATTTTTCGTGGAATCTGCAAAGGTCCATTTCCGAACGCAGTGAGGCCTATACTAAAAAAGGAAATATCCTCAGAAAAAACTAGAAAGAAACATTCTGAGAAATTGCTTTGTGATGTTTGATTCATCTTACAGTTACACTGTTCTTTTCATTGAACAGTTTGATAATACTGTTTTCGTGGAATCTGCAATAGGATATTAGGGGGCAAATTGAAGCCTACAGTGACAAAGGAAATATACTCAGACAAAAAGCAAGAAGAATCTTTCTGAGAAACTGCTTTTTGTTGTGTGAATTCATATCACAGAGAATCACTGTTCTCACCATTGAGCAGTTTGTTAACACTGCTTTCTTGGAATCTGCAATGGGATATTTCAGAAAGAATTGATGCTTCTGGTGACAAAGGAAATATCCTCAGCAAAAACTAGAAAGAAGCTTTCTAAGAAAACTCTTTGTAATGTGTGAATTCATCTCACAGAGTTGCACTATTATTTTCATTGACCATTTTGCTAACACTGTTTTCTTGGAGTCTGCAGTGGGATATTGCAGAGCTCATTTTAAACTTATGGTGACAAAGGAAATACCCTCATATAAAAACTAGAAAAAAGCTTTCTGAGAAACCATTTTATGATGTGTTAATTCATCTCACAGTGTTACACAATTGTTTTCATGGATCAGCTTGGTAGCACTGTTTTTGGGGAATCTGAGAAGGGATACATTGGATTGCATCTACGGTGACAAAGAAAATATCCTCACATAAAACCTAGAAAAAAGCTTTCTGAGAAAGTTAATTGTGATTTTGGAATTCATCACACAGAGGTAGACATTTCTTTTCATGGAGAGGTTTGATAACACGGTTTTCATGGAATCTGCAAAGGCTTATTTGCAAACGCATTGAAGCCTGTGGGGAAACAGGAAATATTCTCAAATAATAGCTAAAAAGAAGCTTTCTGAGAAGCGGCTTTGTGATGTGTGAATTCATCTCACAGAGTTACATGATTGTTTTCATGGAACAGTTTGGTAGCACTATGTTTTGGGAATCTGAGAAGGGATATTTTGGATTGTGCTGAATCCTATGGTGGCAAAGGAAAATTCATGAGATAAAAATTAAAAGAAGCTTTCTGAGAAACTTCTTTGCGATATTTGTATTCATCTCACAGAGAAACAAATTTCTTTTCATGGAGCAGTTTGCTAACAGTGTATTAGTGGAATCTACAAAGTGATATTTGGGATCGAGTTGAGACCCATGGTGAAAAAGGAAATATCTTTATTTTTATTTTTTTTTAATTTTTTTATTTTTTATTATACTTTAAGTTCTAGGGTACATGTGCATAATGTGCAGGTTTGTTACATATGTATAGTTGTGCCATATTGGTGTGCTGCATCCATCAACTCGTCAGCACCCATCAATTCATCATTTATTTCAGGTATAACTCCCAATGCAATGCCTCCCCCGTCCCCCTTCCCCATGATAGGCCCCGATGTGTGATGTTCCACTTCCCGAGTCCAAGTGATCTCATTGTTCAGTTCCCACCTATGAGTGAGAACATGCGGTGTTTGGTTTTCTGCTCTTGTGATAGTTTGCTAAGAATGATGGTTTCCAGCTGCATCCATGTCCCTACAAAGGATGCAATCTCATCCTTTTTGATGGCTGCATAGTATTCCATGGTGTATATGTGCCACATTTTTTAATCCAGTCTGTCACAGATGGACATTTGGGTTGATTCCAAGTCTTTGCTATTGTGAATAGGGCCGCAATAAACATACGTGTGCATGTGTCTTTGTAGTAGAGTAATTTATAATCCTTTGGGTATATACCCAGTAGTGGGATGGCTGGGTCATATGGTACATCTAGTTCTAGATCCTTGAGGAATCGCCATACTGTTTTCCATAATGGTTGAACTAGGTTACAATCCCACCAACAGTGTAAAAGTGTTCCTATTCTCCACATCCTCTCCAACACCTGTTGTTTCCTGACTTTTGAATGATTGCCATTCTAACTGGTGTGAGATAGTATCTCATTGTGGTTTTGATTTGCATTTCTCTGATGGCGAGTGATGATGAGCATTTTTTCATGTGTCTTTTGGCTGTATGAATGTATTCTCTTGATAAATGTCTGTTCATATCCTTTGCCCACTTTTTGATGGGGTTATTTGTTTTTTTCTTGTAAATTTGTTTGAGTTCTTTGTGAATTCTGGATATTAGCCCTTTGTCAGATGAGTAGATTGCAAAAATTTTCTCCCATTCTGTAGGTTGCCTGTTCACTCTGATGGTAGTTTCTTTTGCTGTGCAGAAGCTCTTTAGTTTAATCATATCCCATTTGTCAATTTTGGCTTTTGCTGCCGTTGCTTTTGCTGTTTTAGACATGAAGACCTTGCCCATGCCTATGCCCTGAATGGTACTATCTAGGCTTTCTTCTAGGGTTTTTATGGTATTAGGTCTAACATTTAAGTCTCTAATCCATCTTGAATTAATTTTCGTATAAGGGGTAAGGAAAGGATCCAGTTTCAGCTTTCTACTTATGGCTAGCCAATTTTCCCAGCACCATTTATTAAATAGGGAGTCCTTTCCCCATTTCTTGTTTCTCTCAGGTTTGTCAAAGATCAGATGGCTGTAGATGTGTGGTATGATTTCTGAGGACTCTGTTCTGTTCCATTGGTCTATATCTCTGTTGTGGTACCAGTACCATGCTGTTTTGGTTACTGTGGTCTTGTAGTATAGTTTGAAGTCAGGTAGCGTGACGCCTCCAGCTTTGTTCTTTTGACTTAGGATTGTCCTGGCAATGCAGGCTTTTTTTGGTTCCATATGAACTTTAAAGCCGTTTTTTCCAGTTCTGTGAAGAAACTCACTGGCAGCTTGATGGGGATGGCATTGAATCTATGAATAACCTTGGGCAGTATGGCCATTTTCACGATATTGATTCTTCCTATCCATGAGCATGGTATGTTCTTCCAATTGTTAGTGTCCTCTTTTATTTCACTAAGCAGTGGTTTGTAGTTCTCCTTGAAGAGGTCCTTTACATCCCTTGTAAGTTGGATTCCTAGATATTTTATTCTCTTTGAAGCAATTGTGAATGGAAGTTCATTCATGATTTGGCTCTCTGTCTGTTATTGGTGTATAAGAATTCTTGTGATTTTTGCACATTGATTTTGTATCCTGAGACTTTGCTGAAGTTGCTTATCAGCTTAAGGAGATTTTGGGCTGAGATGATGGGGTTTTCTAAATATACAATCATGTCATCTGCAAACAGGGACAATTTGACTTCTTCTTTTCCTAACTGGGTACCCTTGATTTCTTTCTCTTGCCTGATTGCTCTAGCCAGAACTTCCAACACTATGTTGAATAGGAGTGGTGAGAGAGGGCATCCCTGTCTTGTGCCAGTTTTCAAAGGGAATTTTTCCAGTTTTTGCCCATTCAGTATGATATTAGCTGTGGGTTTGTCATAAAAAGCTCTTAATATTTTCAGGTACGTTCCGTCAATACCGAATTTATTGAGCGTTTTTAGCATAAAGGGCTGTTGAATTTTGTCAAAAGCCTTTTCTGCATCTATTTAGATAATCACGTGGTTCTTGACTTTGGTCCTGTTTATATGCTGGATTACATTTATTTATTTGCAAATGTTGAACCAGCCTTGCATCCCAGAGATGAAGCCCACTTGATCATGCTGGGTAAGCTTTTTGATGTGCTGCTGAATCCGGTTTGCCAGTATTTTATTGAGGATTTTTGCATCGATGTTCATCAGCGATATTGGTCTAAAATTCTCTTTTTTTGTTGTGTCTCTGCCAGGCTTTGGTATCAGGATGATGTTGGCCTGATAAAATGAGTTAGGGAGGATTCCCTCGTTTTCAATTGATTGGAATAGCTTCAGAAGGAATGGTACCAGCTCCTCATTGTACCTCTGGGAGAATTGAGCTGTGAATCCATCTGGTTCTGGACTTTTTTTGGTTGGTAGGCTATTAATTATTGCCTCAATTTCAGAGCCTGCTATGGGTCTATTCAGGGATTCAACTTCTTCCTGGTTTAGTCTTGGAAGAGTGAAAGTGTCCAGCAAATAGTTCATTTATTCTAGATTTTCTAGTTGTTTTGCATAGAGGTGTTTATAGAATTCTCTGATGGTAGCTTATATTTCTGTGGGGCCAGTGGTGATATCCCCTTTATCATTTTTTATTGCGTCTATTTGATTCTTCTCTCTTTTCTTCTTTATTAGTCTTGCTAGCGGTCTGTCAATTTTGTTGATTTTTTCAAAATCCAACTCCTGGAGTCATTGATTTTTGTGGAGGGATTTTGTGTCTCTATCTCCTTCAGTTCTGCTCTGATCTTAGTTATTTCTTGATCTTAGTTATATCAGCTTTCTCTTGTGGGCATTTAGTGCTATATATTTCCCTCTACACACTGCTTTAAATGTGTCCCAGAGATTCTGCTATGTTGTATGTTTGTTCTCATTGGTTTCAAAGAACATCTTTATTTCTGTCTTCATTTCAGTATGTACCCAGTAGTCATTCAGGAGCAGGTTGTTCAGTTTCCATGTAGTTGAGCAGTTTAGATTGAGTTTCTTAGTCCTGAGTTCTAGTTTGATTGCACTGTGGTCTGAGAGACAGTTTGTTATAATTTCTGTTCTTTTACATTTTCTAAGGAGTGCTTTACTTCCAATTATGTGGTCAATTTTGGAATAAGTGCGATGTGGTGCTGAGAAGAATGTATATTCTGTTGATTTGGGGTGGAGAGTTCTATAGATGTCTATTAGGTCCGCTTGGTGCAGAGATGAGTTTAATTCCTGGATATCCTTGTGAACTTTCTGTCTCGTTGATCTGTCTAATGTTGACAGTGCGGTGTTGAAGTCTCCCATTATTATTGTATGGGAGTCTAAGTCTCTTTGTAAGTCTCTAAGGACTTGCTTTATGAATTTGGGTGCTCCTGTATTGGGTGCATATATATTTAGGATAGTTAGCTCTTCCTGTTGAATTGATCCCTTTACCATTATGTAATGTCCTTCTTTGTCTCTTTCGATCCTTGATGGTTTAAAGTCTATTATTTCAGAGACTAGGATTGCAACCACTGCTTTCTTTTGTTCTCCATTTGCTTGGTAGATCTTCCTCCATCCCTTTATTTTGAGCTTATGTATGTCTCTGCATGTGAGATGTGTATCCTGAATACAGCAGACTGATGGGTCTTGACTTTTTATCCAGTTTGCCAGTCTCTGTCTTTTATTTGGAGCATTTAATCCATTGACATTTAAGGTTAATATTGTTATGTGTGAACTTGATCCTGTCATTATGATATTAACTTTTTTTTTTTTTTTTTTTTTTGCTCGTTATTTGATGCAGTTTCTTCCTAGCCTCAATAGTCTTTACATTTTGGCATGTTTTTGCAATGGCTGGTACCGGTTGTTCCTTTCCATGTTTAGGGCTTCCTTCAGGGTCTCTTGTAAGGCAGGCCTGGTGGTGACAATATCTCTAAGCATTTGCTTATCTGTAAAGGATTTTATTTCTCCTTCACTGACGAATATTAGTTTGGCTGGATATGAAATTCTGGGTTGAAAATTCTTTTCTTTAAGAACGTTGAATATTGGCCCCCACTCTCTTCTGGCTTGGAGAGTTTCTGCCGAGAGATCTGCTCTTATTCTGATTGGCTTCCCTTTGTGGGTAACCGGACCTTTCTCTCTGGCTGCCCTTAAGATTTTTTCCTTCATTTCAACTTTGGTGAAGCTGGCAATTATGTGTCTTGGAGTTGCTCTTCTGGAGGAGTATCTTTGTGGTGTTCTCTGTATTTCCTGAATTTGAATGTTGGCCTGCCCTCCTAGGTTGGGGAAGTTCTCCTGGATGATATCCTGAAGAGTGTTTTCCAACTTGGTTCCATTTTCCCCCTCACTTTCAGGCACCCCAATCAGACGATCAGACGTAGATTTGGTCTTTTTACATAATCCCATACTTCTTGCAGGCTTTGTTCATTTCTTTTTCTTCTTTTTTCTTTTGGTTTCTCTTCTCACTTCATTTCATTCATTTGATCCTCAGTCGCTGATACTCTTTCTTCCAGTTGATCGAGTCGGTTATTGAAGCTTGTGGATTTGTCACGTATTTCTCGTGTCATGGTTTTCATCTCTGTCATTTCATTTATGACCTTCTCTGCATTACTTATTCTAGCTTTGAATTCTTCCACTCTTTTTTCAAGATTTTTAGTTTCTTTGCACTGGGTACGTAATTCCTCCTTTAGCTCTGAGAGGTTTGATGGACTGAAGCCTTCTTCTCTCATCTCGTCAAAGTCATTCTCTGACCAGCTTTGATCCGTTGCTGGCGATGAGCTGTGCTCCTTTGCAGGGGGAGATGTGCTCTTATTTTTTGAATTTCCAGCTTTTCTGCCCTGCTTCTTCCCCATCTTTGTGGTTTTATCTGCCTCTGGTCTTTGATGATGGTGGTGTACTGATGGGGTTTTGGTATAGGTGTCCTTCCTGTTTGATAGTTTTCCTTCTAATAGTCAGGACCCTCAGCTGTAGGTCTGTTGGAGATTGCTTGATGTCCACTCCAGCCCTGTTTGCCTGAGTATCAGCAGCAGAGGTTACAGAAGATAGAATATTGCTGAACAGCGAGAGTACCTGTCTGATTCTTACTTTGGAAGCTTCCTCTCAGGGGTGTGTGGGGTGTCAGACTGCCCCTAGTGGGGGATGTCTCCCAGTTAGGCTACTCAGGGGTCAGGGACCCACTTGAGCAGGCAGTCTGTTCGTTCTCAGATCTCAACCTCCATGTTCGAGATCCACTGCTCTCTTCAAAGCTGTCAGACAGAGTCATTCAGGTCTACACAGGCCTCTGCTGCTTCCTCCGTTGTTTTTTAGCTGTGCCCTGTCTCCAGAGGTGGAGTCTACAGAGACAGGCAGGTTTCCTTGAGCTGCTGTGAGCTCCACCCTGTTCGAGCTTCCCAGCGGCTTTGTTTACCTACTTAAGCCTCAGCAATGGCGGGCGTCCCTCCCCCAGCCTTGCTGCTGCCTTGTGGTTAGATTGCAGACTGCTGTACTAGCAATGAGGGAGGCTCCATGGCAGTGGGGCCCTCCCGGCGAGGTGTCGGTATTATCTTCTGGTGTGCCTGTTTGCTTAAAGCGCAGTATTGGGGTGGGATTTACCCGATTTTACAGGTGTTTGTGTCTCATTTCCCCTGGCTAGGAAAAGGGATTCCCTTCCCCCTTGTGCTTCCCAGGTGAGACAATGCCTCACCCTGCTTCAGCTCTCGCTGGTCGGGCTGCAGCAGCTGACCATCACCAATTGTCCGGCACTCCCCAGTGAGATGACCCCAGTACTTCAGTTGAAAATGCGGAAATCACTGGTCTTCTGTGTCGCTCGTGCTGGGAGTTGGAGACTGGAGCTGTTCCTATTTGCCATCTTGCTCCGCCCCCGAAACTCTACTTTTCAGGAAATATCTTCCCATAATAACTGGAAACAAGCTTTCTGAGAAACTGCTTTGGGACATGTGTATTCATCTCACAGAGTCACAGAACCCTTTTCATGGAGCAGTTTGCTAACATTTTTTTTTCGTGGAATCTGCAATAAGATATTTTGGAGCACATTGAAGCCTATGGAGCCAAATGAAATATCCTCAGACAAAAAACAAAAAGAAGCATTCTGTGAAACTGCTTTGTGAAGTGTGAATTCATCTCACAGAGATACATGATACTTTTCATGGAGCAGGTTGGTAGCACTCTTTTTGGGAATCTGAGAAGGGATATTTTGTATTGCATTGAAACTCACTGTGACAAAGGAATATCCTCACATAAAAACTAGAAAGAAGCTTTCTGAGAAATTTCTTTGTCATATGTGAATTCATCTCGGAAACTTACACTGTTCTTTCCCTTGGGCAGTTTGATAACACAGTTCTTGTGGAATCTGCAATAGGATATTTGGGAGTGTATGGAAGCCTATGGTGACCAAGGAAATATTCTCAGATAAAAACCAAAAAATGTTTTCTGAGAAACTGCTTTGTGATGTGTGAATTCATCTCAAAGAGCTACGTCTTCTTTTCATGGAGCAGTTTCCTAACTCTCTCTTCGTGGAATCTGCAAAGGGATATTTGGGAGAGCACTGAGTCATATGGTGGAAAAGGACATATTCTCCCATAAAAACTATAAAGAATCTTTCAGAAAAACTGCTTTGCGATGTATGAATTCATCTCACAGTGTTACACTGTTCTCTTCAAGGAGCAGTTTGCTAACACTGTATTCTCGCAATCTGTAATGGGATATTTCAGATCACATTTAAGCTTATGGTGACAAAGGAAATATCCTCTGACAAAAACTAGAAAGAAGTTTTCTGAGAGACTGCTTTCTAATTTGTGAATTCATCTTACAGAGTTACATGATTACTTTCTAGGAGAAGTTCGTTAGCACTGTTTTTGAGGAATCTAAAAAGGGATGTTTTGAATCGGGTTGAAGCCCATGCTGACAAAGAAAATATCGTCAGATAAAAACTAGAAAGAATCTTTCTGAGAACGTTTTTGTGATGTGTGAATTCACCTCACATACTTATAACTTTCTTTTCTTGGAGAAGTATGCTAACACAGTTTTCGTGGGGTATTCAAAGGAATATTTGGGAGCACATTGGAGCCTAGAGAGAAAAAGGAATATCCTCAGCTAAATAATAGAAAGAAGCTTTCTGAGGAACTGCTTTGTGATGTGTAAATTCACCTCAATGAATTACACCTTTCTTGTCATAGAGCAGTTTGCTAACACTGTTTTTGTTGAATCTGCAATAGGATGTCTGGGAGTGCATTGAAGACTATGGTCACAAAGGATATATCCCCAGTTAAAAACCAAAAAGAAGACTTCAGAGAAACTGTTTTGTGATGTGTGAATTCATCTCACAGAGTTACACTGTTCTTTTCATTGAGCAGTTTGCTAATACTGTTTTCTTGGAATCCATAATGGCATATTTCGAAGCTCCTTGAACCTTATGGTGACAAAGTAAATATACTCATACAAAAACTGGAAAGAAACTTTCTGAGAAACTGCTTTGTGATGTGTTAATTCTGCTCACAGAGCTACACAGTTCTTTTTATGGATGAGTTTGGTAGCATGGTTTTTGGCGAATCTGAAAGAAATATTTTGGATCGCATAATAGCCTATGGTGACAAATAAAATATCCTCAGATAAAAACCAAAAAAAACTTTTTGAGAAACTGCTTTGTGATTTGCGAATTCATCTCACAATGTTACACTGTTCTTTTCATTAAGCAGTGTGTTAACGCTGTTTTCTTGGAATCCACAATTGCATATTATGGAGCACATAGAAGCTTATGGTGACAAAGGAAGTATCCTGAGAGAAAAACTAGAAAGAAGATCTCTGAGAAACTATTTTCTGATTTGTGAACTCATCTCACAGAGTTACACATTTCTATTCATGGGTCAGTTTTTTAGGACTGTTTTTAGGGAATCTGAGAAGGGATATTTTGTATTGCATGGAAGCCTATGGTGACAAAGGAAACATCCTTAGATAAAAACTAGCAAGAAGATTTCTAAGGAACTTCTATGTGATGGATGTGTGAATTCATCTCACAGAGTTATACCTTTCTTTTCATTGAGCTGTCTGCTAACAATGTTTTTGTGTACTCTGCAATAGGATATTTGGGAGCACATTGAGGCCTATGGTTAAAAAGGAAATATCCTCAGATTGAAAACAGAAAAAAGCATTCTGAGAAACTGATTTGTGATGTATGAACTCATCTCAGAGTTACGCTGTTCTTTTCATTCAGCAGTTTGCTAACTCTCTTCTTGAAATCTGAAATGGTTTATTTTGGAGCGCATTGAAACTTATGGTGACAAAGGAAATACCCTCATATAAAATCAACAAAGAAGCTTTCTGAGAAACCGCTCTGTGATGTGATAATTTATCTCACAGAATTTTACAATTCTTTTCATGGAACAGTTTGGTAGCACTGTTTTTGGGGAATCTCAGAAAGTATATTTGTATTGCATTGAAGCCTAGCATGACAAAGGAAATATCCTCAGACGAAAACTAGAAAGACGCTTTCTGAGAAACTGTTTTGTGATGTGTGAATTTATTTCACAGAGTTACACTTTTATTTTTATTGAGCAGTTTCCTAACACTTTTGTTGGAATCTGCAATAGGATATTTTGGAGTGCATTGAAGCTTATGTTGACAAACGAAATATCCTTAGACAAAAACTAGAAAGAAGCTTTCTGAGAAACTGCTTTCTGATTTGTGAATTCATCTCACAGAGTTACACCTTTCTTTTCATGGAGCAGTTTACTATAACATTTTTGGGGACTCTGAGAAGGGATATTTTGGATCACACTGAAGCCTATGGTGAAAAAGCAAATATCCTCAGATAAAAATTAGAAAGAAGCTTTCTGAGAAAGTGCTTTGTGATATGGGAATTCATGTCACAGAGTCACACATTTCTTTTCATGGAGTAGTTTGCTAACAATGTTTTTATGGAAACTGCCAAGGGATATTTGAGAGCACATTGAGGCCTATTATAAAAAGGAAATATCCTTAGATAAAAACTAGAAAGAAGCTTTCTGAGAAATTGTTTTCTGATATGTGAATTCATCTCTCAGAGTTACACTGTTCCTTTCATTGAGCAGTTTGCTAACACTGTTTTCTTGGAATCTGTATTGGGATATTTTTGATTGCTTTCAAGCTTTTGATGACAAAGGAAATATCCTCAGATAAAATTTAGAACAGAGCTTTCTAAGAAACTGCTTTGTGATGTGTGAATTCATCTCACAGAGTTACAACTATCTTTTCATGGAGTAGTTTGTTAGCACTGTTATTGGGGAATCTGAGAAGGGATATTTTGGATCACATTGAAGGCTATGGTGACAAAGGAAATATCCTCAGATAAAACCTAGAGAAAAGCTTTCTGAGATAGTTCTTTGTGATGTTTGAATTCCTCTCAAAGAGATACACCTTTCTTTTCATAATACTAGAAAGAACCTTTCTGAGAAAATGTTTTCTGATGTGTGAATTTAGGTCACATAGTTACACCATTCTTTTCTTATGTCAGTTGGCACCACTCTTGTTGAGGAATCTGCGAAGAGATATCTTGGATTGCATCGAAGCCTACAGTGACAAAGGAAATATCCTCAGATCAAAATTGGTAATAATCTTTAAGACATACTGCTTTGTGATGTGTGAATTTATCTCGCAGATACACCCTTCTTTTCATTGAACAGTTTGCTAACACTCTTTTCATGGACTCTGCAATAGGATGTTTTGGAGTGCATTGAAGCCCATGGTGACAAAGGATATATCCTCAGACAAAAGAAGCCTTCTGAGAAACTCTTTTGTGATTTGTGAATTCATCTCACAGAGTTACACTGTTCTTTTCATTGAGCAGTTTGATAATACTTTTTTGTTGGAATCTGCAGTGGGATATTTCGTTGTCCATTGAAGTTTCTGGTGACAAAGGAAATATTCAAAGACAAAAACTAGAAAGAAGCTTTCTGAGAAACTGCTTTGTGATTTGTGAATTCATCTCACAGATTTACATGAATCTTTTCATGCAGCAGTTTGTTGGCACTGTTTTTGGAGAATCTGAGTAGGGATATTTTGGATCACACTGAAGCCAATGGGAACAGAGGAAATAACCTCAGATAAAAACTAAAAAGAAGCTCTCTGAGAAACTTCTTTGTGATGTGCTATTCATCTCATAGAGTTACATTGTTCTTTTCAAGGAGCAGCTTGCTAACACGGTTTTCATGGAATCTGTCAAGGGATATTTGGGAGCACATTGAGGCCTATGGTGAAAAAAGAAATATCCTCAAATAAAAACTAGAAGGAAGCTTTCTGAGAAATTGCTTACTGATGTGTGCATTCTTTGATTGGAAATGCACTTTTCCATTCATTGAACAGTTTGCTAACATTGTTTTCTTGGAATCTGCATTGGGATGTTTCAGAGTGAATTGAAGCTTCTTGTGACAAAGGAAATATCCTCATATAAAAAGTAGAGAGAAGCTTTCTGAGAAACTGCTTTATGATGTGTTAGTTTATCTCACAGATTTACATGATTCTTTTCAAGCATCAGTTTAGTAGCACTGTTTTTGGGGAATCTGAGAAAGGATATTCTCAATAGCTTTGGAACCAATGGTGACAAAGGAAATATCCTCAGATAAAATATAGGAAGAAGCTTTCTGAGAAAGTTCTTTGTGTTGTGTGAATTCAACTCACAGAGTTACCCCTTTCTTTTCATGAAACAGTTTGCTAACACTGTTTTCGTGGAATCTGCAAAGGAATATTTGGGAGTGCCTTGACGCCTATAGTGAGAAAGGAAATATCCTCAGAGAAAAACTACAAAGAAGCTTTCTGAGAAACTGCTTTGTGATGTGTGAATTCATCTCACAGAGTTACATTGTTCTTATTATGGAGCAGTTTGATAACACAGTTTGCATGGAATCTGCAATAGGATATTTAAGAGTCCATTGAAGCCTAGGGCGACAAATTAAATATCATCAGACAAAAATCAAAAAGAAGCTTTCTAAGAAACTCTTTTGTGATTTTGGAATTCATCTCACATATTCACACCTTTTCATGGAGCAGTTTGCTAACATTATTTTCGTGGAATCTGCAAAGGGATATTCACGAGCGAATTGAGACAAATGGTGTAAAGGGAATAATCTTCAGACAAGAACTAGATTGTGTTTGGATGAATGGAGGCAAGATGGTGCAGTTCCGGGTTCTTCACCGTCAACTTTCCCGTGCCCGGGAAAGACATGGGTCGACTGCGCAGGCGCAACCCGACCTCCAACGGAGAAGAACCGGAACCTGCCTAGCCACGCCTACCGCCCCGCCCCCGACCCGCCTATGTCCCGCCCACTGCCCTCCCACCCGGGCCGAGGACATAAAAGCCGCTCCCGAAGGGCGTGTGGTGCAAACTTCCTTGGCCCCTCCTCGTACGCGGGACCCAGGAACCTCGTCCGAGAATGCCGGTGCGAACTTCCTTGGCCCCTGCTCCTGTTTGGACCTAGGAAACTCGCCCAGGAACGCCAGAGCGACTTCGTCGGCCTCCACCGTCGGAGACCGGTGAACCTCGCTCCCTCCTTCACATTGGCTTGTAAATAAAGTTTTTTTGCCTTGCCTACTTGCCTTTTCTCTGGCATTTGCTCTGGGTGTCGCATTAAAGCAAATCAGCTGGTGCCGAAACCCGGGAGGAGACCCCTCCTCAGGGCGCCCCAAGGTCCGAGGAGCCTCCTCCTTCCACACCCCAGACGGACCAGGACCTGGACTTCGCTTTCCCCACCTCCAAGTCTCCTAGGGGTGAGTACCTTTTGCCTCTCTCTCATATTCCTTGGCCAGAAGTCCTGCGCAGGCCCAAGGCTTTTTTTTCCAGTCACCAGGTGACCCAGGGAAGTTCCCAAAGGCAGAGACGTCTGCCCAAAGGAACTCCATTCCGTTCCGTGGGAGACCCGTCCAGGACGGAGACGTCCGCCTGGAGGTAATCTCCATTCCGTTCCGTGAGAAACCCGTCCAGGACGGAGACGTCTGCCTGGAAGTAATCTCCATTCCGGCTCCAGGAGCCTCTCACCAGTCTCTGGTGGCTCCAAAGGACGCTTTGTAACCAGGTAGAGTTTGGTTTCCACTTCCGCCTATTGGCAAGAGGAAGGCAATGGGAAACCCCCAATCCAAAATACCTAGAGACTCCCCTTTAGGGTGTCTTCTAAAAAACCTCAAAACTTTGCAATTAGAACAAGATCTCAGGCGAAAGCGACTGGTGTTCCTCTCCACTGTGGCGTGGCCACAATATAAATTAGACAATCAGTCTCAATGGCCACCTGAGGGCACTCTAGACCGTAACATTTTAACCGACCTCAGTAGTTTTTGTCAACGCTTAGGCAAGTGGTCCGAAATTAATTATATACAAGGATTTTGGGCCTTGCGTTCTCGTCCGGACCTGTGTTGACGGTGTTCCTTGGCTCAAGTCATGTTGGCTAGGGATGCAGGCCTAACAAAGTCCGAAATAGAGGAGTCATCTTTCCTGTCTGAGTTGCCCGAAGACCTTACTTCCCCTGCCTCCCTTCCACTCCCGCCGTATACCCCCTCCCCCTCCTGCTTTGGCCCCACCTCCTCTTTCGGCTCCACCTCCTCCTCCCGCTCTGGCGGTTGTTCTGCCTCCCTCCTCAGCCCCTCCCACCATTGTTGAGGCTACACTTCCCTCCGACCCCTCAGCACTTCCATCCGGTCATCTTAGTTCGCCTATCTCTGCCCATACCCACTCTAAAGATTGCCTAACTGCCCCCGCTCCTACTCCCACCCTATCCAACCCCCCTACGGTCTTAGCACTCTTGTGTGAGGTGGCCGAAGCAGAGGGCGTAGTTAGAGTTCATGTTCCCTTTTCATTAGCAGATCTTTCAAAGATTGAAAGACGCCTAGGAGATTTTTCTGCCAACCCTGCAATTTATACCAAAGAATTTAGATACCTTTGCCAGGCCAATGATTTACACCTGGCATGATCTCCAGGTTATTCTTACCTCTACTCTAAACCCTGAGGAGTAAGAGCGCATCCTAGTGGCCGCCACCAGCATGCCAACCAATTACACTTAACAGACCCTGCGTTCCCACTATGGGAACAAGCAATCCCCTCTATAGACCCAGACTGGAACTATCAAGTAGGCCAGCCAGGCCGCCAAAGACGAGATATGATGACTCAATGTCTTCTGGCTGGTATGCAGGCGGCCTCAAACAAAGCAGTAAATTTCAATAAACCAAAAGAAATTATTCAAGGTCCAGATGAGAACCCGGCCACATTTTTAAACAGGCTAACTGAGGCTTTAATTCAATACACTCGGTTAGACCCAGCTTCCCCAGCCAGGACCACTATTCTAGCATTATATTTTATTTCACAATCGGCCCCGGATATTCGGAAAAAACTCCAAAATGCAGAGGATGGACCTCAAACTCCTATTCAAGACCTAGTCAAGTCGGCCTTCAAGGTCTATAATTCAAGGAAGGAAACGGCTGAAGCCCCACAACAGGCCCGCCTAAAGCAGAAGGTACAGCTCCAGACTCAAGCCTTAGTTGCTGCTTTGCAGCCTAGCTGTAACCCAAAACTGGAGAGCAAAACCCCCGGAGGCTCAAAGACAATAAAAGGGGCTTGCTATAAATGTGGTAACCCAGGGCATTGGGCTAATAGATGTCCCCAGAGTCCCCAATCGTCTGAGCCAGTGCGGCCGTGCTACAAGTGCGGAGTAGCTGGACACTGGGCTAAAAAGTGTCCTAACCCTCGTCTGCCAACAACCCCTTGTCCAGCATGCCAGGAAGACGGGCACTGGAAGTCTGACTGCCCCACCCTGAAAACGGGCATGGCACCTTAAAGTGATGTCCCTTCTCAGGACCTTGGGAGCTCCTTCCAGCTCTTACATCTGGATGACAACTGAAGGTGCAGGGACTCGGGGACCCCCATCACCCTTGCTGAGCTGCGGGTAACTCTCCTGGTAGCAGGCAAGACAATTTCTTAATTGACAGCAGGGCTACCTACTCTGCTTTGCCGTCTTTCAAAGGGCCTAGACTTCCGTCCAATATATCTGTTGTAGGAGTCAATGGCTCCCCGTCCTGCCCTCGAAAAACCCTACCCCTTAATTGCTGCCTGGCCAACAACTATTTTGCACACTCGTTCCTTATTATCCCTTCATGCCCCACTCCCCTACTGGGCCGAGATTTTTTTTTTTTTTTTATACTTTAAGTTCTAGGGTACATGTGCATAACGTTTATATCATGTATAACTCCCCAATGCAATCCCTCCCTCCTCCCCCCTCCCCATGATAGGCCCCAGTGTGTGATGTTCCCCTTCCTGAGTCCAAGTGATCTCATTGTTCAGTTCCCACCTATGAGTGAGAACATGCAGTGTTTGGTTTTCTGTTCTTGTGATAGTTTGCTAAGAATGATGGTTTCCAGCTGCATCCATGTCCCTACAAAGGACGCAAACTCATCCTTTTTGATGGCTGCATAGTATTCCATGGTGTATATGTGCCACATTTTCTTAATCCAGTCTGTCACAGATGGACATTTGGGTTGATTCCAAGTCTTTGCTATTGTGAATAGTGCCGCAATAAACATACGTGTGCATGTGTCTTTGTAGTAGAGTAATTTATAATCCTTTGGGTATATACCCAGTAGTGGGATGGCTGGGTCATATGGTACATCTAGTTCTAGATCCTTGAGGAATCGCCATACTGTTTTCCATAATGGTTGAACTAGTTTACAATCCCACCAACAGTGTAAAAGTGTTCCTATTTCTCCACATCCTCTCCAACACCTGTTGTTTCCTGACTTCTTAATGATTGCCATTCTAACTGGTGTGAGATGGTATCTCATTGTGGTTTTGATTTGCATTTCTCTGATGGCGAGTGATGATGAGCATTTTTTCATGTGTCTGTTGGCTGTATGAATGTCTTCTTTTGAGAAATGCCTGTTCATATCCTTTCCCCACTTTTTGATGGGGCTGCTTGATTTTTTCTTGTACATTTGCTTGAGTTCTTTGTAGATTCTGGATATTAGCCCTTTGTCAGATGAGTAGATTGCAAAAATTTTCTCCCATTCTGTAGGTTGCCTGTTCACTCTGATGGTAGTTTCTTTAGCTGTGCAAAAGCTCTTTAGTTTAATTAGATCCCATTTGTCAATTTTTGCTTTTGCTGCCGTTGCTTTTGGTGTTTTAGACATGAAGTCCTTGCCCATGCCTATGTCCTGAATGGTACTACCTAGATTTTCTTCTAGGGTTTTTATGGTATTAGGTCTAACATTTAAGTCTCTAATCTATCTTGAATTAATTTTCGTATAAGGGGTAAGGAAAGGATCCAGTGTCAGCTTTCTACTTATGGCTAGCCAATTTTCCCAGCACCATTTATTAAATAGGGAGTCCTTTCCCCATTTCTTGTTTCTCTCAGGTTTGTCAAAGATCAGATGGCTGTAGATGTGTGGTATTATTTCTGAGGACTCTGTTCTGTTTCATTGGTCTATATCTCTGTTGTGGTACCAGTACCATGCTGTTTTGGTTACTGTAGCCTTGTAGTATAGTTTGAAGTCAGGTAGCATGACGCCTCCAGCTTTGTCCTTTTGACTTAGGATTGTCGTGGCAATGCGGGCTCATTTTTGGTTCCATATGAACTTTAAAGCAGTTTTTTCCAATTCTGTGAAGAAAGTCATTGGTAGCTTGATGGGGATGGCATTGAATCTATAAATCACCGTGGGTAGTACGGCCATTTTCATGATATTGATTCTTCCTCTTCATGAGCATGGTATGTTCTTCCATTTGTTTGTGTCCTCTTTGATTTCACTGAGCAGTGGTTTGTAGTTCTCCTTGAAGAGGTCCTTTACATCCCTTGTTAGTTGGACTCCTAGGTATTTTATTCTCTTTGAAGCAATTGTGAATGGAAGTTCATTCACGATTTGGCTCTCTGCTTGTCTGTTACTGGTGTATAAGAATGCTTGTGAGTTTTGCACATTAATTTTGTATCCTGAGACTTTGCTGAAGTTGCTTATCAGCTTAAGGAGATTTTGGGCTGAGACGATGGGGTTTTCTAAATATACCATCATGTCATGTGCAAACAGGGACAATTTGACTTCTTCTTATCCTACCTGGATACCGTTGATTTCTTTCTCTTGCCTGATTGCTCTAGCCAGAACTTCCAACACTATGTTGAATAGGAGTGGTGAGAGAGGGCATCCCTGTCTTGTGCCAGTTTTCAAAGGGAATTTTTCCAGTTTTTGCCCATTCAGTATGCTATTAGCTGTGGGTTTGTCATAAAGAGCTCTTATTATTTTGAGGTACGGTCCATCAATACCGAATTTATTGAGCGTTTTAGCATAAAGGCTGTTGAATTTTGTCAAAAGCCTTTTCTGCATCTATTGAGATAATCATGTGGTTCTTGTCTTTGGTTCTGTTTATATGCTGGATTACGTTTATTGATTTGCGAATGTTGAACCAGCCTTGCATCCCAGGGATGAAGCCCACTTGATCATGGTGGATAAGCTTTTTGATGTGCTGCTGAATCCGATTTGCCAGTATTTTATTGAGAATTGTTGCATCGATGTTCATCAGGGATATTGGTCTAAAATTCTCTTTTTTTGTTGTGTCTCTGCCTGGCTTTGGTATCAGGATGATATTGGCCTCATAAAAAGAGTTAGGGAGGATTCCCTCTTTTTCACTTGATTGGAATAGTTTCAGAAGGAATGGTACCAGCTCCTCCTTGTACCTCTGGTAGAATTCAGCTGTGAATGCATCTGGTCCTGGACTTTTTTTGGTGGGTAGGCTATTAATTGTTGCCTCAATTTCAGAGCCTGCTATTGGTCTATTCAGGGATTCAACTTCTTCCTGGTTCAGTCTTGGGAGAGTGTAAGTGTCCAGGAAATTATCCATTTCTTCTAGATTTTCTAGTTGATTTGCGTAGAGGCATTTATAGTATTCTCTGATGGTTGTTTGTATTTCTGTGGGGTCGGTGGTGATATCCCCTTTATCATTTGTTATTGAGTCTATGTGATTCCTCTCTCTTTTCCTCTTTATTAGTCTAGCTAGCGGTCTGTCAATTTTGTTGATCTTTTCAAAAAACCAACTCCTGGATTCATTGATTTTTTGGAGGGTTTTTTGTGTCTCTATCTCCTTGAGTTCTGCTCTGATCTTAGTTATTTCTTGCCTTCTGCTAGCTTTTGAATGTGTTTGCTCTTGCCTCTGTAGTTATTTTAGTTGTGATGTTAGAGTGTCAATTTTAGATCTTTCCTGCTTTCTCTTGTGGGCATTTAGTGCTATAAATTTCCCTCTACACACTGCTTTAAATGTGTCCCAGAGATTCTGCTATGTTGTATCTTTGTTCTCATTAGTTTCAAAGAACATCTTTATTTCTGCTTTCATTTCGTTATGTACCCAGTAGTCATTCAGGAGCAGGTTGTTAAGTTTCCTTGTAGTTGAGCGGTTTAGATTGAGTTTCTTAGTCCTGAGTTCTAGTTTGATTGCACTGTGGTCTGAGAGACAGTTTGTTATAATTTCTGTTCTTGTACATTTGCTGAGGAGTGCTTTACTTCCAATTATGTGGTCAATTTTGGAATAAGTGCGATGTGGTGCTGAGAAGAATGTATATTCTGTTGATTTGGGGTGGAGAGTTCTATAGATGTCTATTAGGTCCGCTTGGTGCAGAGATGAGTTCAATTCCTGGATATCCTTGTGAACTTTCTGTCTCGTTGATCTGTCTAATGTTGACAGTGGAGTGTTGAAGTCTCCCATTATTATTGTATGGGAGTCTAAGTCTCTTTGTAGGTCTCTAAGGACTTGCTTTATGAATCTGGGTGCTCCTGTATTGGGTGAATATGTATTTAGGAGAGTTAGCTCTTCCTGTTGAATTGATCCCTTTACCATGATGTAATGGCCTTCTTTGTCTCTTTTCATCTTTGATGCTTTAAAGTCTGTTTTATCAGAGACTAGGATTGCAACCTCTGCTTTTTTTTGTTCTCCATTTGCTTGGTAGATCTTCCTCCATCCCTTTATTTTGAGCCTATGTATGTCTCTGCATGTGAGATGGGTCTCCTGAATACAGCAGACTGATGGGTCTTGACTCTTGATCCAGTTTTCCAGTCTGTGTCTTTTTATTGGAGCATTTAGTCCATTTACATTTAAGGTTAATATTGTTATGTGTCAACTTGATCCTGTCATTATGATATTAACTGGTTATTTTGCTCGGTAGTTGATGCAGTTTCTTCCTAGCCTCGATGGTCTTTACATTTTGGCATGTTTTTGCAATGGCTGGTACCGGTTGTTCCTTTCCATGTTTACGGCTTCCTTCAGGGTGTCTTGTAAGGCAGGCCTGGTGGTGACAAAATCTCTAAGCATTTGCTTATCTGTAAAGGATTTTATTTCTCCTTCACTGATAAAGCTTAGTTTGGCTGGATATGAAATTCTGGGTTGAAAATTCTTTTCTTTAAGAACGTTGAATATTGGCCCCCACTCTCTTCTTGCTTGTAGAGTTTCTGCCGAGAGGTCTGCTCTTATTCTGATGGGCTTCCCTTTGTGGGTAACCGGACCTTTCTCTCTGGCTGCCCTTAAGATTTTTTCCTTCATTTCAACTTTGGTGAATCTGGCAATTATGTGTCTTGGAGTTGCTCCTCTGGAGGAGTATCTTTGTGGCGTTCTCTGTATTTCCTGAATTTGAATGTTGGCCTGCCCTCCTAGGTTGGGGAAGTTCTCCTGGATGATATACTGAAGAGTGTTTTCCAACTTGGTTCCATTTTCCCCCTCACTTTCAGGCACCCCAATCAGACGTAGATTTGCTCTTTTTACATAATCCCATACTTCTTGCAGGCTTTGTTCATTTCTGTTTCTTCTTTTTTCTTTTGGTTTCTCTTCTCACTTCATTTCATTCATTTGATCCTCAATCGCTGATACTCTTTCTTCCAGTTGATCGAGTCAGTTACTGAAGCTTGTGCATTTTTCACGTATTTCTCATGTCATGGTTTTCATCTCTGTCATTTCGTTTATGATCTTCTCTGCATTAATTAGTCTAGCTGTCAATTCTTCCACTTTTTTTTCAAGATTTTTAGTTTCTTTGCGCTGGGTACGTAATTCCTCCTTTAGCTCTGAGAGGTTTGATGGACTGAAGCCTTCTTCTCTCATCTCGTCAAAGTCATTCTCTGACCAGCTTTGATCCGTTACTGGCGATGGGCTGCGCTCCTTTGCAGGTGGAGATGCGCTCTTATTTTTTGAATTTCCAGCTTTTCTGCCCTGCTTCTTCCCCATCTTTGTGGTTTTATCTGTCTCTGGTCTTTGATGATGGTGATGTACTGATGTGGATTTGGTATTGGTGTCCTTCCTGTTTGATAGTTTTCCGTCTGACAGTCAGAAGGATTGTCTGTTGGTCTGTTGGAGATTGCTTGAGGTCCACTCCAGACCCTGTTTGCCTGGGTATCAGCTGCAGAGGTTGCCGAAGATAGAATATTGCTGAACAGCGAGTGTTCCTGTCTGATTCTTCCTTTGGAAGTTTCCTCTCAGGGGTGACTCCACCCTGTGAGGTGTGGGATGTCAGACTGCCCCTAGTTGGGGATGTCTCCCAGCTAGGCTACTCAGGGGTCAGGGACCCACCTGAGCAGGCAGTCTGTCCGTTCTCAGATCTCATCCTCCGCGTTAGGAGATCCACGGCTCTGCCCAAAGCTGTCAGACAGAGTCGTTCGCGTCTGCACCGGTCCCCGCTGCTTCCCCTATTGGACTGCAGCTGTGCGCTGTCTGCAGAGGTAGAGTCTACAGAGACAGGCAGGGTTGCTTGAGCTGCTGTGAGCTCCACCCAATTTGAGCTTCCCAGCGGCTTTGTTTACCTACTTAAGCCTCAGCAATGGCGGGCGCCCCTCCCCCAGCCTCGCTGCTGCCTTGAGGATCGATCGCCGCAGACTGCTGTGTTAGCAGTGTGGGTGGCTCTGTGGGCGTGGGACCCTCCCGGCCAGGTGTGGGATATATTCTCCTGGTGTGCCTGTTTCATTAAAGCACAGTATTGGGGTGGGAGTTACCCGATTTTCCAGGTGTTGTGTGTCTCAGTTCCCCTGGCTAGGAAAACGGATTTCCTTCCCCATTGTGCTTCCAGGTGAGGTGATGCCTCTCCCTGCTTCAGCTCCCGCTGGTCAGGCTGCTGCAGCTGACCAGCACCGATTGTCCGGCACTCCCTAGAGAGATGACCCCAGTACCTCAGTTGAAAATGCAGAAATCACTGGTCTTCTGTGTCGTTTGCCCTGGGAGTTGGAGAGTGGAGCTGTTCCTATTCGGCCATCTTGCTCCGCCCCCGAGATGTTTTATGTCAACTGAAAGCCTGTATCTCCATCCCTACTAGCGCCCCCCTCCCTACCCATCATCTGCTTCTAGTATTGACTAACTCAAATGACTCCAACCATCCAGTAACCCTTTCCCCGATTTCCCCATTCCTATCGACCCCCAAGTGTGGGACACCTCCACTCCTGTCGTGGCGGACCATCATCCACCAATACTTATAAAACTTAAGAAACCATCTCAGTTTCCAACCCGCCCACAGTTCTCTCTCTCTCCACAGCACTTACGAGGACTAAAACCAATAATTACTAGGTTACTCAGCCAACACATCCTCATCCCTATTCATTCTCCCTGTAACACCCCAATCCTACCTGTAAAGAAGGCAGATGGAACTTTTCGGTTAGTGCAGGATCTTCGTCTTATCAACGAAGCTGTTTGTCCCACCCATCCGGTAGTTCCCAACCCCTATATCTTTCTTTCTCTCATTCCACCTAATACAACACACTTTACTGTACTGGATCTAAAAGATGCAGTTTTCACTATTCCCCTGCAGCCAGATTGTCAGTTTCTTTTTGATTTTACATGGGAAGACCCAGACACCCATACCTCCACCCAACTGACATGGACAGTGCGTCCCCAAGGGTTCCGAGACAGCCCCAATTTCTTTGGGTAGGTCCTAGCAAAAGACTTAGCCTCCTGTCCTCTTACCAAGAGTAAAACTCTCCAATATGTAGATGACCTTTTACTCTGTAGTCCCACGGGACAGGACTCTCTTTTAGACACTGCGATCCTCCTTAATCATCTAGGATCCAAAGGTTACCGAATATCCAAACACAAAGCTCAACTTGCACAACAATGTGTCATATATTTAGGTATTGAGATCACTCCTACGACTCGCTCACTTACTTCAGACCACTTAACTCTAATACAAAATCTTTCTCCTCCTCAAGACGCTAAGGAAATTCAATCCTTCCTAGGCCTAATAGGATTTTTCAGACACTGGATTCCTAATTTCGGAATCTTGGCTGAGCCTCTATATGCAGCTGTCAAGGAGACTCCCCAAGGACCTTTGTCTAACCCATAGTTAATCTATAAACATTTCACTCACCTGATAAACTGCCTTCTCTCACATCCTACTCTCTCACTCCCAGACTTCCAATGCCCCTTCCAGCTTTTCACAGATGAAAGACAAAAAGTTGCAGTGGATCTTTTAACCCAATCTATAGGTGCCACCTACCGCCCCGTGGCATATCTATCTAAACAAGTAGACCCCACCGTACAAGGGTGGCAGCCCTGTCTTCGGGCCCTAGCAGCAGCAGCCTGTCTAAACCAAGAAGCAAAGAAACTCATTAGGGGTGGTAACCTAACAGTCTTCTCTACTCACTGCCTTCAAGATCTTATTGCCCACAGAAGTATTAGCCATCTAACCCCGTCCAGACTCCAACTCTTTCACCTCTTATTCATAGAAGACTCCACCATTGCCCTAGGAGTCTGTTCCTCTCTGAATCCAGCAACCCTACTTCCTGACCCTCTCAAGCAACCTAGTACTGAACACTCCTGTCCAGAACTTTTAGAGGCCCAACCACCTAGTCACTTACATTTACATGACCAGCCATTTGAAGGCTCACAGTTAACCCTATTTGTAGATGGCAGTTCTTTTATAAATTCTCTAGGAAACAGACAGGCAGGATACGTGGTAGTTACATCTTCTGCTGTCCTAGAAGCTAAGCCTTTACCACAAGGAACAACATCACAGCAGGCAGAACTTATCGCACTAACTAGGGCTCTCCTCCTATCCAGAGGAAAAACGGTAAATATATACACAGATCCCAAGTATGCCTTCTTGATTGCACACACTCACTCTGTCATCTGGAAAGAGAGAGGGTTCCTAACTACCAGTTGTACCCCTATAATCAACAAAAAACAGATACTCAAACTGCTAGACGCTTTATTAGCACCTTCCTGAGCAGCCATCATACACTGTAAAGGTCATCAGACTCCATCTAACTCGGTGGCAGCTGGCAATAACTTTGCCAACACCACTGCCAAGTTGGTAGCCAGATTCTCCACTCCCACGCTTCCTTCTATTTGTTTTCTCTCTCCTCAATATATCCCTACTTATACCCAAGAGGAAAAGACCAAACTATTACAAGATTCAACAGACAAACTAGCCGCAGACAATTGGATTTACCTCAATAATAAATTAGTTATTCCTGAAACTCAACTCCACACCATTCTAGAAGACATACATAATTCCCTACACATAGGACCCAAAGCTTTATATAACCTCCTAAGCCCCCCTCATTCACTGCCCCACACTCATGAAACACCTAATTATAATCAACCAACAGTGTTCCACATGTCTCAAGTCAAACCCTCAAGGCGCACTGTGCAACCCCCTTCCGAGCCATCAACTCAGAGGGCACCAACCAGGCGAAGATTGGCAAATTGACTTTACCCACATGCCAAGGCATAAAAAAATTCAAATATCTCTTAATCCTCGATGATACTTTTTCAGGATGGATAGAAGCCTATCCTACTACAGGAGAAACCGCCAATATAATTGACTCCATACTCACTGAACACATTATTCCTAGGTTTGTCCTCCTGCTCACTCTTCAGTCTGACAGCGGCCCAGCATTCATCTCCAAGGTAGTTCAACAGGTGGCAGCCCTCCTACACATCACCTGGAAACTCCACATCCCTTATAGAACTCAGTCTTCTGGTAAAGTAGAGAAGGCCAACGGGCTCATTAAGCAGCAACTCACCAAACTCTCCCTTGAGACTCGACAATCGTGGGTAACTCTCCTTCCCCTGGCCCTAACCCGGCTGCAAGCAGCCCCACGGAATCCAACAGGCCTCAGTCCATTTGAATGAGTTTATGGCCGGCCCCTCATCCTCCAGCAGTTACCCAACCTTTCTTCCCCACTGGCAACTTATCTCCCATACCTCACCCTCTTGAGACAACTCCTGAGACAACATGCAGAACTAGCACACCCCTCTCCAATAGACACCTATAGCCCACATCTCTCTCTCAGCCCAGGAGACCAAGTATACTTAAAAGATATCCAAGCCAAAGATCTTCAGCCTAGGTGGAAAGGCCCCTATACTGTCCTCCTATCAACATACATAACAGCCAAACTTCTAGGACACACGCACTGGGTCCATATATCACAATTTAAAAACACCCCCACAGAGGACAATCAGTGGACATCTACTAGACTTACCCCTACCCGTCTCAAATTCACCAAACTCTCCCAACCACCACATGTTCCCTGACCCCTTGCGCTTATGCCGATTTCTCGCCATACTCTATATAAACATAACAGAATTCCAATATCTTACCCCAGATCCCTACTTGCCTCCAGATAATAGCCCATCACAGTGGTTCTCCCGCTTACATTTATAGAACATCTTCAGTGACAAGGTGTACCCTGTAGGTACACTGAAGGTGAAGTACTATTTCATACTTATATTACTATCTTTTTCTTGCATTTCAATCTCTATTACTAACCCAACTTTCATATGGAGGTTCTCTATAGTTGAAACTTGGTCACACAAAAATAACCAGCACTCACAGCTACAAGGCACTGCTGACTGCCCCCCTTCAAGCTGCCAACCCCATCTTACTATAAATTTCACCCTATCGTGTTGCAGTGTGGCCGGAGCTAAGGCTCTCTGCTTCCTGCACGATCAGACACATTACAATTGCAAGACTTACTGGAAACAAAAGAACCTAGGATGCCCTTATATTTATTGTAAGATCCATTATGCAACCTTGAGACAGACGAAACCCACTGCTCTCTTCACCATTGCGAATCAACGAATCCCCCTTCAATACCAATTAAATATCAAAGACCCATGGGACCCCCGATGGAAAAACGGAGTCAAAGGTGGACTCTACACAGGCTACACAATCCTTAGTTCATATCCCATGGCTACTCTCCTGATAAAAAGAACACTTGTCCAGCAAAAATCCCTTCCTCAAAACATACAAGCCCTACAGAATTTAACCTTAGCCATACAAGCACAAGAACAGGCCTTACAAGATCAATTACACTCCTCCAATAACGACCCCTTCTCATGGTTAAAACTAGTCCGTCAAGTCTTTAACCTAACATGGGCAGCCAACCTAACAAATCTCTCCCACTGATTCCTCTGTGCAGCCCTTGAAAGAGCCCTCTTAGTGGCAGTCCCCTTACCTACTGCTTTCAGGGCTACAACTAACTCCATAGGCACCTCCCAAAAACCGTTCTTACTCCAAGTCCCACTATACCAAAGCCCAGAAAGTCCAATCCTTCCTTTCTGCTACTCTACCTCAAACACCTCCTGGTGTAACTATACCCAGCCACCCGCTAAGACCCAGACGGCTCCCACCGGAGGTTATTTCTGGTGCAACAAAACCGTCTTCAAAGTCCTTAATCACACGTCCATTGGTCAATCCCTTTGTGTCCCAGTGTCCCTGGTACCTAGTTTAACCTTATATAGCAAAGCAGAAATAGCTGAACTCGTCATACAATTTAACCCTCCTCCTAATGATCTCCAAAAACGGGCTGTCTTCCTTCCCCTAGTCATCGGAGTCTCCCTGGCTGCCTCCTTAGTGGCGTCAGGGCTTGGAACTGGGGCACTTGCCCACTCGGTACAGTCTACCCGATCTCTAGCAGCTCAAATCCGAGAGGCCATAGAGGCTTCAGCTGAAAGCCTGGCCTCTCTGCAGCGTCAAATTACCTCAGTGGCCCAGGTAGCAGCACAAAATAGGCATGCATTAGATTTACTTACTGCCGAAATTTCTCTGAACCAAAGTTCAAGAGATCATGCACGTCACCTTCAACCAGATGCTTCTTCATCCATACGTCCAAATACCAACCATAGACCCCAACCCTAACGACGTCCCTTAACAGCAGGAAGTAGCCAGACAGACCATGCCGCCCCTTATCACTATTATCAATAAAAGGTTGGACTGTTTGGACGAACGGAGGAAAGATGGCTCAATTTCGGGTTCTTCACCGTCAACTTTCCCGGGACCGGGAAAGACATGGGTCGACTGTGCAGGCGCAACCCAACCCCGACGGAGAAGACCAGAACCTGCCTAGCCACGCCTACTGCCCCGCCCCCGACCCGCCTATGTCCCGCCTACTGCCCTCCCACCCGGACCCAGGACATAAAAGCCACTCCCGGCGGGCACGCTGTGCGAACTTCCTTGGCCCCTCTTCGTACGCGGGACCCAGGAACCTCGTCCGAGAACACTGGTGCGAATTTCCTTGGCCCCTGCTCCTGTGCGGACCTAGGAACCTCGCCTGAGAACACCAGAGCGACTTCGTCCGCCTCCACCGCCGGAGACCGGTGAACCTCGCTCCCTCCTTCACATTGGCTTGTAAATAAAGTTTTTTTGCCTTGCCTACTTGCCTTTTCTCTGGAATTTGCTCTGGGGGTCGCATTAAAGCAAATCAGATAGAAGCTTTCTGAGAAGCTCCTTTGTGATGTGTGAATTCAGCTCACAGAGTTACACCATTCTGTTTAATGAGATGTTTACTAACACTTTTTTGAGGGAATCTACATTAGTATATTCTGTAATGCATTGAGAAATATGGGGAAAAAGGAAATATCCTCAGATAGAAACTAGAAAGAAGCTTTCTGAGAAACTGCTTTGTGATGTGTTAATTCATCATGAAATGTAGTTGAATGTGTTAATTCATTCATGAAATGTAGCAGTTTGCTGACCCTCTTTTCATGTAATCTACAAAGGGATATTTGGGAGTGCACAGAGTCTTATGGTGAAAAAGGAAATATCCTCAGATAAAAACTCGAAAGAAGCTTTATGAGAAACTGCTCACTGATGTGTGAATTCATCTCACAGAGTTACAGTGTTCTTTGCATTGAGCAGTTTGTTTACATTGTTTTCTTGGAATCTGCAATGGGATATTTTGGAGCACCTTGAAGCTTATGGTGACAAAGGAAATGTCCTCATATAAAAACTAGAGAGAAGCTTTCTGATAAACTGCTTTAAGATGTGTTAGTTTGCCTCACAGAAGTACACGATTTTTTTCATGGATCATTTTGGTAGCAGCGTTTTTGGGGAATCTGAGAAGGCATATTTTCGATCTCATTGAAGCCTGTGGTGAGAAAGGAAATATCCTGAGGCAAAAACTAGAAAGAAGCTTTCTGAGAAACGGTTTTGTGACGTGTGAATTCATCTCACCAAGTTACACCTCTCTTTTCATGGAGCAGTTTTTAAAGACTGTTTTAATGGAATCTGCAATAAGGTAGTCTGGAGCATATTGATGTCTATAGTGAAAAATGAACTACTCTCATATTAAAACTAGAAAGAAGCTTTCTGAGAAACAGCTTTGTGATGTGTTATTTCATTACACAGAGGTACACAGTCATTTTCATGTATGAGTTTCATAGCAGTGTTTTCTGGGAATCTGAGAAGGGATATTTTGGTTTGCTTTGAAGCTTATGGTGACAAAGGAAATATCCTCTGATAAAAACTAAAATCTTTCTTTGAAAGTTCTTTGTGATGTGTGAATTCATCACACAGAGTTAAATGTTTCTTCTCATGGACCACATTGATAACACTGTTTTCCTGGAATCTACAATAGGACGTTTGGGAGCACATGGAAGTCTATGGTGACAAAGGAACTATCCTCAAATGCAAACCACAAAGAAACTTTCTGACAAATGGCTTGTGATGTTTGAATACACCTCACATACTTACACCATTCATTACATTGAGAAGTTTGCCAACTTTTTTTCATTTATTCTGCAATGGGACATTCGAGAGCACATTGAGGAATATGGTCAAAAAGGAAATATCCTCAGATACAAACAAGAAAGAAGTTTTCTGAGAAATTGCATTGTGATATGTGAATTCATCACACAGAGTTACACGTTTCTTTCCATGAAGCATTTTGCCAACAGTATTTTCGTGGAATCTGCAAAGGGATATTTGTGAACAAATTGAGTCAAATGGTGAAAAGGGAAACATCTTCACACAAAAAATAGATAAAAGCTTTCTGAGAAACTTCTTTTTGATGTGTGAATTCAACTCACAGAGTTACATCTCTCTTTCCATGGAGCACTTTGTTGTCACTCTTTTCATGGTATCTGCAATGGGATATTCCAGAGCACATTGAGGCCTACAGTGAATAAGGAAATATCCTCACATAAAAATTAGAAAGAAGCTTTCTGAGAAACCACTTTGTGTTGTGTTATTTCATCTCACAGAGTTACACGATCTTTCTCATGGATCGGTTTGGTTGCACTGATTTTGGGGAATATGAGAACAGATATTTTGGATCACATTGAAGCCTATGGTGACAAACGAAATAGCCTCAGATAAAAACTAGAAAGAATCATTCTGAGAAACTTCTTTGTGATGTGTGAATTTATCTCACTGAGTTACACCTTTCATCTCATGCAGCAGTTTGATAACACTGTTTTCCTGGAATTTGCAATTGGATATTTGGGAGCACATTGAAGCCAATGGTGACAAAGGAACTATCCTCAGATAAAAGCAAAGAGAAACTTTCTGTTAAATGGCTTTGTGATGTGTGTATTCACCTCACAAGGTTACACCATTTTTTTCATTGAGAAGTTTGCTAGCACTTTTTTCGTTTATTCTGCAATGGGATATTGGAGAGTGAATTGAGGAAAATGGTTTAAAAGGAAATATCCTCAGATAAAAACTAGAAAGAAGTTTTGTGAGAAACTGCATTGTGATACGTGAATTCATCTAACAGAGTTACACCATTCTGTTCATGGAACAGTTTGGTAGTGCTGTTTTTTGGGAATATGAGAAGGGATATTTCGGATCGCATTGAAGCCTATGGTGACAGAGGAAATAACCACAGATAAAACTAGAAAGAAGCTTTCTGCGAAAATTCTTTGTGATGTGTGAATTCTTCTCACAGACTTACACCATTCTTTTAATTGCGCAGTTTGCTAACACTGTCTTCCTGGAATCTCTAATGGGATATTTCGGAGCACATTGAGGCCTACAGTGAAAAAGGATATAACCTCAGATAAAAACTAGAAAGAAGCTTTCTAAGAAAGTGCTTTGTGATGTGTTAATTCATCTCACAGAGTTGCACAGTTCGGTTCATTGAGCAGTTGATAACATTGTTTTCCTGGAATCTGCAATAGGATATTTGGGAGTACATTGAAACCTATGGTGACAAATTCAATAGCCTCAGATAAAAATCAAAAAGAAGCTTTCTGAGAAAGTGCTTTGTGATGTGAGAATTCATCTCACAAATTTACACCTTTGTTTTCATGGAGAAGTTTACTAACACTGTTTTCTTGGAATCTGCAATGGGATATTCTGGAGCCCCTTAAGGTCTATAGTGAAAAAGGAAATATCCTCATATAAAATTTACAAAGAAGCTATCTGAGAATCCCCTCTGTGATGTGTTATTTCACCTCACAGAGTTACACAATTATTTTCATGTAATAGTTTGGTAGCACTGTTTTTGCAGAATCTGAGAAGGGATATTTTCAATCACTTTGAAGCCTATGTTGACAAAGGAACTATCCTCAGATAAAAAGTAGAAGAAGCTTTCTGAGAAAGTTGTTTGTGATGTGTAACACTGTTTTCCTGGAATCTGCAAAGGGATATTTGGGAGCACCTTGAGCCCTATGGTGAAAAAGGTAATATCCTCAGATAAAAACTAGAAAGAATCTTACTGAGAAACTGCTTTGTGATGTGTGAATTCATCTCACAGAATTACACTGTTATTTTCATTGAACAGTTTGCTAACACTGTTTTCTTGGGATATGCAATGGTATAATTCATAGCACTTTGAAGCATATGGTGACAAATGCAATGTCCTCACATAAAAACCAGATAGAAGTTTTCTGAGAAACCACTTTATGATGTGTTCATTCATCACACAGTGTTACACAATGCTTTGCATTGATCACTTTGATAGCAGTGTTTTTGTGGAATCAAAGAAGGAATATTTTGAATTGCAATGAAACCTATGGTGACAAAGGAAATATCCTCAGGTAAAACTAGAAAGAAACTTTCTAAGAAAGTTCCTTCTGAAGTGTTAATTCACTTCATGGAGTTACGCCACTCTTTTCATGGAGCAGTTTGCTAACACTGTTTTCATGGAATCTGCAATGGGAAATTCTGGAGCACTTTGAGGCTGTAGTGAAAAAGGAAATATCCTCAGATAAAAACTAGAAGGAAGCATTATGAGAAACAGCTTTGTAATGTCGGAATTCATCTTACAGAGTTACACCATTCTTCTCAATGACCAGTTTGATAATACTGTTTTTGTGGAATCTCCAGTAGGATATTGTTAAGCGCATTGCAGCCTATGGTGACAAAGGAAATATTCTCAGATAAAAATCAAAAAGAAGCTTTCTGTGAAACTGCTTTGCGATGTGTGAATCTATCTCATAGATTTACATCTTTCTTTTCATATAGGAGTTTGCTGACACTATTTTCAAAATCTACAAAGGGATATTACTCAGCACATTGAAGCAATCGGTGAAAAAAGAAATATCCTCAGGCAAAAACTAGAGAGAAGCTTACTGAGATACTACTGTGTGATTTGTGAATTCATCTCACAGAGTTACATGATTCTTCTCATACAGCAGTTTGGTAGCACAATTAATGGGGAATCTGAGAAGGGATATTTTGTAAGGCATTGAAGCCTATGGTGACTAAGGAGATTTCCTGAGATAAAATCTAGAAAGAAACTTTCCAAGAAACTTCTTTGTGATGTGTGAATTCATCTCACAGAGTTACACCGTTCTTTTCATTGAGAAGTTTGCTGTCACTTTTTTCATGGAATGTGTGATGGGATGTTTCAGAGTGCGTTGAAGAATATGGTGAAAAAGGAAATATCCTCAGTTAAAAACTAGACAGAAGTTTTCTGAGAAACAGCTTTGTGAGGTATGTATTCATCTCAGAGGGTTACACCATTATGTTCATGGCGTAGTTTTGTAGCCCTGTTTTTGTGTAATCTGAGAAGGGATATTATCAATCAAATTGAAGCCTAGGGTGACAAAGGAAAGATCCTCAGACAAAACCCAAAATGAAGCTTTCTGAGATAGTGCTTTGGGATGTGTGAATTCATCTCACAGATGTACACCTTTCTTTTTGTGGAGCAGTTTACTAACACTGTTTTCATGGGACCCACAAAGGGATATTTGGGAGCACTTTGAGGCCTATGGTGAGAAGGAAAATATCCTCAGGAAAAAACTAGAAGGAAGTTTTCTGAGAAACTGGTTTGTGGTGTGTGAATTCATCACACAAAGATAAATCATCCTTTTCATTAAGCAGTTTGGTTACACTGGTTTTGTGGAATATGCAAAGGGATATTTGGGTGCAGATAGAGGCCAATATTGAGTAAGGAAATATCTTCAGGTCAAAACTGGAGATTAAGTTTTTGATAACTCCTTTGTGATATGTGCATTCATCTCATAGAATTAAAGCTTTCTGTTGAGAGAGCAGTTTGGCAATACTGTTTTTGTGGTGTCTGATAAGGGATATTTGCGAGGACAAGGAAGCCAATGGTGGAAAAGGAAATATCCTGAGATAAAAACTAGAAAGAAGCTGTCTGAGAAATTTTTTTGTGATGGGTGAATTCATCACACAGAATTACACGTTAGCTTTCTTTGATTAGTTTGGTAACATTGTTTTTATGGAATCTGCAAAGGGATATTCAGGAGCTCCTAGAGGCCTATGATCCTAGAGTATCTGAAATACTGCTTTGTGATGTGTTAATTCATCACACAGAGTAACATGATATAACTTCAGATGAAAACTGGAGAGAAGCTCTTTGAGAAAAGGTTTTGTGTGGTGTTTATTCAACTCATAGAGTTTAACCTTTGTTGATTGAGCCCTTCATCATCACTGTTTTTGTGGTATCTGAGGAGGGATATTTGGGAGCACATTGAAGCTTATGGTGGAAAAACAAATATCCTCAGATAAAAACCAGAAAGAAGCTTTCTGACAAACAACTTTGTGATGGATGAACTTATCTCACAATGTTAAAAGTTCCTTTTCATTGTGCAGTTTGGTAGCACTGCTTTTGTGGAATCTGCAGAGAAATATTTGGGAGCACAAAGAATCCAAAGGTGAAAATGGAAAATTCTTCAGGTAAAAACTGGAGAGAAGATTTCAGAGAAACTCCTTTTTGATGTGTGCATTCATCTCATAGAGCGAAATGTTTTTGTTGAAGGAGCACTTTGGCATCTCTGTTTCTGTGGTGTCTGGGAAGGGATATTTGGGAGCACATTGAACCCTGTGTTGGAAAAGGAAATATCTTCATATAAAAACTATAAAGAAGCTTTCTGAAATACTGCTTTGTGATGTGTTAATTCATCACACAGAGTAACATGATTCTTTTCATGGATGAGTTTGGTAACACTGTTTTTGGGGAATCTGAGGTGGGATAGTTTGAATCACATTGAAACCTATGGTGACAAAGGAAATATCCTCAGCTGAAAATGAAAAAGAAGCTTTCTGTGAAAGCTTTCTAATGTGTGAATTCATGTCAGGGAGTTACACTGTTATTTTCATTGAGCAGTTTGCTAGCACTGTTTTCTTGGAATCTGCAACGGGATATTTCAGAGTTCATTGAAGCTTAGTGTGACAAAGGACATATCTTCATATAATAACTAGAAAGAAGCTTTCTGAGAAACCGCTTTGTGATTTGTGAATTCATCTCACAGAGTTACACGACACTTTTCAAGGAGCTGTTTGGTAGCACTGTTTTTGGGGAATCTGAGAAGGGATATTTTGGATCACATTGAAGCCTATGGTGACTAAGGAGATTTCCTCAGATAAAAAGAGGAAAGAAGTTTTCTGTGAAAGTTCTTTGTGATGTGTGAATTTAATTTACAGAGTGAGACCTTTCCTTTCATGGAGCAGATTGATAACACTGTTTCACTGAATCTGCAAAGGGATATTGGGGAGCACATTGAGGCCTATGGTGACAAAGGAAATATTTTCATGGAAAAACAATAAACAGAAGCTTACTGAGATTCTGCTTTCTGATGTGTGAATTCAATTGAAAGAATTACAATGTTCTTTTCATTGAGCAGTTTGTTAACACTGTTTTCTTTGAATCTTCCATGGGATATTTTGGAGCACATTGAAGCTTATTTTGAAAAGGAAATATCTTCAGATAAAAACCAAAAAGAAGCTTTCTAAGAAACTGCTTTGTGTCAAGTCAATTCATCTCACAGTGTTACACTGTTCCTTTCATTGAACAGTTTGCTAACACTGTTTTCTTGGAATCTGCAATGGGATATTTTCAAGCGCATTGAAGCTTATGGTGACAACAGAAATATCCTCAGACAAAAACTAAAAAGAAGCTTTCTGAGAAATTACTTTGTGATTTGTGAATTCATCTCGCAGGTTACATAATTCATTTCATGAAGCAGTTTGTTAGCACTGTTTTTGGGGAATCTGAGAAGGAATATTTTGAATCGCATTGAAGCTTATGGTGACAATGAAAAACCCACAGATAAAAAGTAGAAAGAAGCTCTCTGAGAGACAGCTTTGTAGTGTGTCACTTCATTTCACAGAGTTACACAATTTTTTTCATGAATCAGTTTGGTAACACTGTTTTTGGGGAATCTGAGAATGGATATTTTGGATCGCATTGAAGCCTATGGTGACAAAGGAAATATCCTTAAATAAAAACTATAATAAAGCTTATTGAGAAAGTTCTTTGGGATGTGTGAATTCATCTCACAGAACTACAATTTTCTTGCATGGGGCATTTTGCTAACACTGTTTTCGTGGAATCTACAAAGGGATATTTTGGAGTGCACCGAGGCCTATAACGAAAAAGGAAATATTCTAAGATAAAAACTGGAAAGATACTTTCTGTGAAACTGCTTTGTGATGTGTGAATTCATCTCACAGAGTTACACCATTCTTTTCATTAAGCAGTTTAATAGCTCTGGTTTCTGGGATTCTGCAATAGGACATTTTGGAGCACTTGGAAGCCTAGACTGATGAAGGAAATATCCACAGATAAAAAACACAAAAAGCTTTCTGAGAAACCACTTTGTGATTTCGTAATTCATCTCATGGCATTTCATGATTCTTTCCATGGATCAGTTGGGTAGCACTGCTTTTGGAAATATGAGAAGAGATATTTTAGATTGCATTGAGGCCTATGGTGACTAAGGAAATATCCTTAGATACAAATCAAAAAGAAGCTTTCTGAGACAGTTCTTTGTTACGTGTGAATTCATCTCACAGAGTTACGCCTTTGTTTTCATGGAGCAGTTTGCTAACACTGTTTGGGTGGAATCTGTAAAGAGATATTTGGGAAGCATTGAGGCTTATAGTGAAAAAGGAAATATCCTCAGATAAAAATTAGAAGGAAGCTTCCTACGAAACTGCTTTGTGATGTACGAATTCATCTCACAGAATTACACCATTCTATTCATTGAGCAGTTTGATAACACTGTTTTCATAGAATCTGCAATAGGATATTTGGGAGCAGTTTGAAGTCTATGGTGACAAAGGAAATATCCTCAGATGAAAACCAAAAAGAAGCTTTCTGAGAAACTGCTGTGTGGTGTGTCAATTCATTGCACAGAGTTACACAATTCTTTTCATTGAGTAGTTTGCTAACACTGTCTACTGGGAATCTGCTATGGGATAATTTGGAGCACATTGAATCTTATTGTGAAAAAGTAAATATCCTCAGACAACAGCTAAAAAGAAACATTCTGTTAAACTGCTTTGTGATTTGTGAATCCTTCTCACAGAGTTACAGGATTCTTTTCCTGGATCAGTTTAATAGCACTCTTTTTGGGTATCTGAGAAGGGATATTTTGGATTGCATTGAAGTCTCTGGTGACAAGGGAAATATCTTCAGAAAAACACTACAAAGAAGCTTTCTGAGAAAGTTCGTTGTGATGGGTGAATTCACCTCACAGAGTTAGACCTTTCTTTCCATGGAGCAGTATGCTAACACTGTTTTGGTGGAATCTGCAAAGGAATATTTGGGATGCATTGAGACTTATAATGAAAAAGGAAATATTATCAGATAAAAATTAGAAAGAAGCTTTCTGGGAAACTGCTTTGTGATGTATGAATTCATCTCACAGAGTTACACCATTGAGCAGTTTCATGACACTGGTTTCATGGAAACTGGAATAGGATACTTGGGGGCGCTTTGAAGCCTATGGTGACAAAGGAAATATCCTCAGATAAAAATCAAAAAGAAGCTTTCTGAGAAACTGCTTCATGGTGTGTCAATTCATTGCACAGAGTTAGGTGCACTATTCTTTTCATTGAGCAGTTTGCTAACACTGTTTACTTGGAATGTGCTATGGGACATTTTGGAGTGCATTGAAACTTATTGTGAAAAAGTAAATATCTTCAGAAAAAAGCTATAAAAAACATTCTGAGAAACTGCTTTGTGATGTCTGAATTCTTCTTACAGAGTTACACCTTTGTTTTCATGGATCGGTTTGCTAGGACTCTTTTTGGGGAATCTGAGAAGGGATATTTTGGATTGCATTGAAGCCTATGCTTACAAAGGGAATATCCTAATAGAAAAACTAAAGAAGCAATCTGGAAATCCTCTTTGTTATGTTTGAATTCAAGGCACAGTGTTACACTGTTCTTTTCAAGAGGCAATTTGCTAGACCTGTTTACCTAGAATCTACAATGGCATATTTCAGAGCACATTGAAGGTTAGTGTGAAAAAGGAAATCTCCTCAGAGCAAAATAGGAAAGAAGCTTTCTGAGAAACTGCTTTGTGATATGTGAATTCATATCAGAAAGATACACTGTACTTTTTATTGAGCAATTTGCTAACACTCTTTTCTTGGAATCTCCAATGGTATATTTTAGAGCACCTTGAAGCTTAGAGTGACAAAGGAAATATTCTCTTATAAAAACTGGAAAGATAGTTTCTGAGAAACTGCTTTGTGATGTATTAATTAATCTCACAGTGTTACATGATTGTTTACATGGATCATTTTGGTAGCACTGTTTTTGGGGAATCTGAGATGGGATAATTTGGATCGCTTCAAAGCCTATACTTACAAAGGAAATATCCTCAGATAAAAACTAGAAAGAAGTGTTCTGACAAAGTTCTTTGTGATGTGTGAATTCTCTCACAGAATTACACTTTTCTTTTCATGCAACAGTTTTCTAACACTGTTTTCATGGAGTCTGCAAAGGGATATTTGGGAGTACATTGAGGCCTATCATGAAAAAGCAAATATCCTCTGATAAAAGCTAGAAAGTAGCTTTCTGAGAAACTACTTTGTGATTTGTGAATTCATCTCACAGAGATACAGAGTTTTTTTCATTGAGCAGTGAGATAACACTGTTTTCCTAGACTCTGCAATGGGATATTTTGGAGCACATTTAAGCTTATGGTGACAAAGGAAATATCCTCAGACATAAACTGGAATGAAGTCTTCTGAGAAACAGCTTTATGATTTTTGATTTCATCTCACAGAGTTACACCATTCTTTTCATATAGCAGTTGGGTAGCACTGTTTTTGGGGATCTGAGAAGGGATATTTTGGATCACATTGAATCGTATGCATGACAAATGAAATACAATCAGATAGAAACTAGCAAGAAACTTTCTGAAATCTTCTTTGTGATGTGTGTATTCACCTGTCAGAGTAACTCGTTTCTTTTCATGGAGCAGTTTGCTAACACTCTTTTTGTGGAGTCTACAAGGTGATATTTGGGAGAAAGTTGAGACATACGGTGAAAAGGAAAATATACTCAGATAAAAACTAGAAGGAACTTTCTGAGAAACTACTTTGTGATGTGTGAATTCATCTCACAGAGTTGCACCACCATTTTTATGCAGCAGGTTGCTAACAATATTTTCGTGGAAACTGCAATAGGATATTTCGGAGTGCATTGAAGCCTTTGGTGACAGATGAGATATTCTCAGACAAAAACCAAAAAGAAGCTTTCTGTGCAACTACGTAGTGACGTGTGAATTCATCTCATGGAGTTTCACCTTTATTTTCATGACACAGTTTGGTTGCACTGATTTGGGGAATCTGAGAACGGATATTTTGGATGGCAATAATGCCTATGATAACAAAGGAAATATCCTCAAACTAAAACTAGAAAGAACTTTGTGAGAGACTGCTTCATGATGTGTGAATTCTTCTCACAGGATTACACCATTGTTTTCATTGAGCTGTTTGCTAACACTGTTTTCTTGGAATCTGCAATCTGAAATGTCAGAGCACAATGAAGCTTAGGGTGACAAAGGAAATATCCTCATATAGAAACTAGAAGAAGATTTCTGAGTAACTGCTTTGTGATGTGTTAATTCATCTCAGAAAGTTACATGATTCTTTTCATGGATCAGTTTTGTAGCACTGTTTTTGGGGAATCTGAGAAGGGTTATTTTCAATCACAATGAAACCTATGGTGACAAAGGAAATATCCTCAGGTAAAAAGTAGAAAGAAACTTTCTGAGATATTTCTTCATGATGTGTGAATTTATCTCCTAGGGTTACACCTTTCTTTTCATGGAGGAGTTTGCTAACATGATGATCGTGGAATTTGCAAAAGGATATTTGGGAGTGCACTGAGACCTATACTGAAAAAGGAAATAACTTCAGATAAAAACTAGAAAGAAACATTCTGAGAAACTGCTTTGTTTTGTGTGAATTCGTCTCACAGAATTATACCATTGTTTTCATTGAGCAGCTTGAAAATCCTGTTTTCATGGAATCTGCAGTAGGATATTTGGGAGTGCATTGAAGCCTATGGTTGCAAAGGATGTATCCTCAGGTAAAAACAAAAAAGAAGCATTCTGTGAAACTGCTTTGTGTTGTGTGAAATCATCACACAGCGTTACACCATTCTTTTCATTGAGAAGTTTTCTAACACCTTTTTCCAGGAATCTGCAATGGCATATTTGGAAGTGCATTGAGGAATATGTTGGAAAAGGAAATATCTTCATATAAAAACTAGAAGGAAGCTTTCTGAGAAACAGCTTTGTGGTGTGTGAATTCATTTCACAGAGTTACACCATTATTTTCTTGGAGCACTTTGGTGGCACTGTTTTTGGGGAATTTGAGAAGGGAAGATTTTTATCGCTTTGAAAAGTATGGCAAAAAAGGAAATAAACTCAGATATACACAAGAAAGAAGCTTTCTGAGAAACAGCTTTGTAATGTGTGTATTCATCTCACAGAGTTACATTATTCCTTTCCTGGAGCAGTTTGCTAACACTATTTTCACGGAATCAGCAATAGGATATTGGGGATCACATTGAAGCCTAAGGTGACAAAGGAAATAACCTCAGACAAAAACTAGAAAGAAGCTTTCTGAGAAACTGCTTTGTGATTTGGGAATTCACCTCACAGAGTTAAATGATTCTTTTATTGGAGGAGTTTGGTAGCACTGTTTTTGGGGAATCTCAGAAGTGTTAATTTACTTCGCATTGAAGCCTATGGTGACAAAGGAAATAGGCTCAGATAAAAACTAGAAAGAATATTTCTGAGAACGTTCTCTTTGATTTCTGAGTTGATCTCACGGAGATACACATTTCTTTTCATGGAGCACTTTGCTAACACTGTTTTCATGGAATAAGCAAAGGAATATTTGAGAGCACTGTGAGGCCTATGGTAAAAAAGGAAATAACTTCAGGTAAAAACTAGAAATATTCTTTCAGAGAATCTGCTTTGTGATGTGTTAATTCATCTCACAAAGTTACACTGTTTTTTTCTTTGAGAAGTTTGCTAACGCTATTTTCATGGAATCTGCAATGGGATATTTGGGAGCACATAGAAGAATATTGTGAAAAATGATATATCTTCAGATAAAAACTAGTAAGAAGCTTATTGAGAAACACCTTTGTGATGTGTGAATTTATTTCACAGAGTTACACCATTCTTTTCATGGAGCATTTTGGTAGCACTGTTTTTGGGGAATCTGTAATAGGATATTTTGTATTGCTTTGAAACCTATGGTGACAAAGGATACATCCTCAGATGAAAACCAAACAGAAGCTTTCTGAGAAACTGCTTTGTGATGTGTGAATTCACTTCACGAACTTACACTTTTCTGTCAATGGAGAAGTATGCTAACACGATTTTTGTGGAATCTGTAAAGGGACATTCGTGAGTGCATTGAGGCCAATGAGGAAAAAGGAAATATCCCCAGACAAAAACTAGAAAGAAACTTTATGAGAAACTGCTTGGTGATTTGTGAATTCATGTCACTAAATTATATGATTCTTTTCATGGAGCAGTTTCATAGCATTGTTTTTGGGGAATCTGAGAATGAATATTTTGGATCATATTGAAGTCTATGGTGACAAGGGACATATCCTCAGATAAAAACTAGAAAGAAGCTTTCAGAAAAAGAGTTTGTGATGTATGAATTTATTTCACAGAGTTACACCATTCTTCTTATGGAGCAGTTTAGTAACACTATTTTTGGGGAATCTGAGAAGGATATTTTGGATGGCATTGAAAAGTATGGTGACAAAGGAAATATCCTCAGATAAAAACTAGAAGAAAGCTTTCTGGGAAACTTCTTTGTGACGTGTGTATTCATCTCACTGAGTAACAACTTCTTTTCATGGAGCAGTTTGCTAACACTGTTTTCATAGAATCTACAAAGGGATATTTGGGAGCAAGCTCAGGCCTATGGTGAAAAAGAAAATATCTTCAGATAAAAAATATGAAGAAGCTTTAAGAGAAACTGCTTTGTGATGTGTGAATTCATCTCACAGAGTTACACAATCCTTTTCATGGAGTATTTGGTATCCCTGTTTTTGGGGAATTTGTGATGCAATATTTTGAATTACATTGAAGCCTATGGTTACAAGGGAAATATTCTCAGATAGATATTAGAAAGGTTTCTAAGAAATTTGTTTGTGATGTGTGAATTCACCTCAAAGTATTACATGATTCTTTTCTTTCAGCAGTTTTCTAACACTGTTTTCGTTGAATCTGCAATTGGATATTTGTGAACGCATTGAAGCCTATGTTGTCAAAGGAAATATCCTTATAGAAAAAACAAAAAGAAGATTTCTGAGAAACTGCTTTGTGATTTCTGATATCAACTCACAGATTTACACCTTTGTTTTGCTGGAGCTGCTTGCTAACACTATTTTCGTGGAATCTGTAAAGGGATATTCACGAGCGATTTGAGGCCTATAGTGAACAAGAAAATACCCCTCGAAAAAAAAAAAAATAGAAAGAAACTTTCTGAGAAACCTCTTTGTGATGTATTAATTCATCTCACAGAGATACACTTTTCTTTTAATGGACCAGTTTGGTAGCATTCTTTATGGGGAATCTGAGAAGGCATAGTTTGGATCACATTGAAGCCTAGGGTGGCAAAGGAAATATCCTGACATATAAACTATGAGGAAGCTTTCGGAGAAAGTTCTTTGTGATGTGTGAATTCATCTAACAGGATTGCACGTTTCTTTTCATGGAGCAGTTTGCTAACACACTTTTATGGAATATGAGAAGGGATATTTGAGAGGGCATTGAGGCCTATGGTGAAAAAGGAAATATCCTCTGATAAAAAGTAGAAAGAAGCTTTCTGAGAGACTCCTCTATGATTTGTGAATTCATCTCACAGAGTTACTTTCATTGAGCAGTGTGCTAAGCTGTTTTCTTTGAATTTGCAATCTGACATTTTGGAGTGCATTGAAGCTTATGGTGACAAAGGAAATATCCTCATATAAAAGCTAGAAAGAATCTTTCTGAGAAACCACTTTGTGACGTGTTAATCATCACACAGATACACACGATTCTTTCCATGAATCAGTTTGGTAGCACTGGTTTTGGGGAATCTGAGAAGGATATTTTGGATCGCATTGAAGCATATGGTGACAAAGGAAGTATTATCAGATACAAATTAGAAAGAATCTTTTTGAGAAAATTCTTTGTAATGTTTGAATTCACCTTATTGATTTATTCCTTTCTTTTCTTGGAACTGTTTGCTAACACTTTTGTCCTGGAATCTGCCAAGGGATATGTGGGAGTGAATTTAGACCTACAGTGAAAAATGAAATATCCTCAGATAAAAACTAGAAATAAGTTTTCTGAGAAACTGTCTTGTGATGTATGAATTCATCTTAGCAAGTTTCACTGTACTTTTCATTGAGTAGCTTGATAACACTGTTTTCGTTGAATCTGCAATAGGATATTTGGGGCACATTGAAGCCTATGGTGACAAAGTAAATATCCTCAGATAAAAGCCAAAAAGAAGCTTTCTGAGAAAACTCTTGGTGATGCATGAAATCGTCTCACCGAGTTACAATGTTATTTTCATTGAGAGGTTTGCTAAGACTTTACTCAAGGAATTTGCAATGGGATATTCTGGAGTGCTTTGAAGAATATGGTGGGAAAGGAAATATCCTGAGATAAAAACTGAAATGAATATTTTTGCGAAACAGCTTTGTGATGTATGAATTCATGTCACAGAGTTACAACACTCCTTTCATGCAGCAGGTTGGTAACCCTGCTTTTGCAGAATCTGAGAAGGGACATTTTGGATCGTATTTAAGCCTATGGTGAAAATGGAAATATCCTCACATAAAAAGTGGAAAGAAACTTTCTGAGAAACTGCTTTGTGATGTGTGAATTCATCTCACAGTGTTACACGATTCATTTCTTGGAACAGTTTCTTAACACTGTTTTCATGGAATCTACATTAGGATATTTGGGAGTGGTTTGAAACATATGGTGACAAAGGAAATATCCTCACACAAAAAGCAAAAAGAAGCTTTCTGAGAAACTGCTTTGTGGTGAGTGAATTCATCTCACAGAGTTACATGATGCTTTTCATGGATAAATTTGGTAGCACAGTTTTTGGGACATCTGAGAAGGGATACTTCAGATCGCACTGAAGAGTATGGTGACAATTGAAATATCCTCGTAAAAAAAAATAGAAAGAAGCTTTCTGAGAAAGTTTTTTTGTGATGTGTGAATTCATCTCACAGAGTTACACCCTTCTTTTCATGGAGCAGTTTGCTAACACCTTTTTCATGGAATCTGCGAAGGGATATTTTGCAGAGCATTGAGGAGTTTGGTGAAAAAGTAAATATCCTCAGATAAACTGGAAAGAAGCTTTCTGAGAAACTGCTTCACGATGTGTGAATTCAGCTTAAAGTGTTACACTGCTCTTTTCCTTGAACAGTTTTCTAACACTGATTTTTTGGAATCTGCAGTGGGATATTTTGGAGCACATTGAAACTTATGGTGACAAAGGAATTATCCTCAGACAAAAACTACAAAGAAACTTTATGACACACTGTATTGTGATGTGTTAATTCAATTCGCAGAGTTACATGATTCTTTTCATGGTTCAGTTTCGTAGCACTCTTTTTGGGGACTCTGAGAAGGGATATTTTGCATCACATTGAAGCATATGGTGTCAAAGCAAATAATCTCAAATAAAAACTAGGAAGAAACTTTCTGAGAAAGTTCTTTGAGATGTTTGAATTCATCTCACAGATTTACACCTTTCTTTTCATGGAGCCATTTGCTAGCACCATTTCCCTGGAATCTGCAAAGGGATACTTGGGAGTGTATTGAGGCCTATAGTAAACAAGGAAATATCCTCAGATAAAACAGGGAAAGAAGCTTTTTGAGAAACTGCTTTGTGATGTGTGAATTCATCTTACAGAGAAAAACAGTTATTTTCATTGAGCAGTGTGATAACACTGTTTTCGTGGAAACTGTAATAGGTTATTTGGGAGTACATTGAAGCCTATAGTGACAAAGGCATAATCCTTAGGTTAAAATCAGAAAGAAATTTTCTGTGAAACTGGTTTGGGATGTGTGAATTCACATCACAGAGTTACACTTATCTTTTCATTGACAAGCTTACCAACACTTTTTTCGTGGAATCTGGAATGGGGTATTCCATAGTGCATTGAGGTTTATTGTGAAAAAGTTTATAAACTCTGATAAAAACTAGAAAAAAGCTTCCTGAGAAACAGCTGTGAGATGTCTGAATTCATCAATCAGAGTGACAGAACAGTTTTTATGGAGTTGTTTGGTATCACTGTTTTAAGGGATCTGAGAAGGTCTATTTTGAATTGCATTGAAGTCTACTGTGAAAAGGAAATATCCTCAGATTAAAATTAGAAAGAAGCCTTCTGTGAAACTCCTTAGTGATGTGTGAATTCATCTCACAGAGTTAAACTGTTCTTTTCATTGAGCAGTTTGATGACACTGTTTCCTTGAAATCTGCTATGGAATATCTCAGACCATATTGAAGCCTATGGTGACAATGGAAATATCCTCATATAAAAACTAGTAAGAAGCTTTCTGATATACCACTTTGTGATGTGTTAATTCATCTCACAGCGTTTCATGATGCTTTTCATGGATCAGTTTCTTAGCACAGTTTTTGTGGACTCTGAGAGAAGATATTTTGGATCACTTTGAAGCGAATGGTGACAAAGAAAATATCCTCAGACAAAAACTAGAAAGAAGCTTTCTGAAAAACTGCTTTGTGATATATGAATTAAACTCAGAGAGTTACACTATTCTTTTCATTGAGCAGTTTGCTACCACTGTTTTCTTGGAATCTGCAATGGGATATTTCAGAGAGCATTGAAGCTTATATAGACAAAGGAAATATCTGCAGGAAAAAACTAAAAAGAAGCTTTGTGTGAAACTGCTTTGTGCTGCATTAATTCATGTCACAGAATTGCATGATTCTTTTTTTTTTTTTTTCTTTTTTTTTTATTATACTTTAAGTTCTAGGGTACATGTGCATAACGTTTATATCATGTATAACTCCCCAATGCAATCCCTCCCTCCTCCCGCCTCCCCATGATAGGCCCCAGTGTGTGATGTTCCCCTTCCCGAGTCCAAGTGATCTCATTGTTCAGTTCCCACCTATGAGTGAGAACATGCGGTGTTGGTTTTCTCTTCTTGTGATAGTTTGCTAAGAATGATGGTTTCCAGCTGCATCCATGTCCCTACAAAGGACGCAAACTCATCCTTTTTGATGGCTGCATAGTATTCCATGGTGTATATGTGCCACATTTTCTTAATCCAGTCTGTCACAGATGGACATTTGGGTTGATTCCAAGTCTTTGCTATTGTGAATAGTGCCGCAATAAACATACGTGTGCATGTGTCTTTGTAGTAGAGTAATTTATAATCCTTTGGGTATATACCCAGTAGTGGGATGGCTGGGTCATATGGTACATCTAGTTCTAGATCCTTGAGGAATCGCCATACTGTTTTCCATAATGGTTGAACTAGTTTACAATCCCACCAAGTGTAAAAGTGTTCCTATTTCTCCCATCCTCTCCAACATCTATTGTTTCCTGACTTCTTAATGATTGCCATTCTAACTGGTGTGAGATGGTATCTCATTGTGGTTTTGATTTGCATTTCTCTGATGGCGAGTGATGACGAGCATTTTTTCATGTGTCTGTTGGCTGTATGGATGTCTTCTTTAGACAAATGTCTGTTCATATCCTTTCCCCACTTTTTGATGGGGTTGTTTGTTTTTTCTTGTATATTTGTTTGAGTTCTTTGTAGATTCTGGATATTAGCCCTTTGTCAGATGAGTAGGTTGCAAAAATTTTCTCCCATTCTGTAGGTTGCCTGTTCACTCTGATGGTAGTTTTTTTTTGCTGTGCAAAAGCTCTTTAGTTTAATGAGATCCCATTTGTCAATTTGGCTTTTGCTGCCGTTGCTTTTGGTGTTTTAGACATGAAGTCCTTGCCCATGCCTATGTCCTGAATGGTACTACCTAGATTTTCTTCTAGGGTTGTTATGGTATTAGTCTAACATTTAAGTCTCTAATCCATCTTGAATTAATTTTCGTATAAGGGGTAAGGAAAGGATCCAGTTTCAGCTTTCTACTTGTGGCTAGCCAATTTTCCCAGCACCATTTATTAAATAGGGAATCCTTTCCCCATTTCTTGTTTTTGTCAGGTTTGTCAAAGATCAGATGGCTGTAGATGTGTGGTATTATTTCTGAGGACTCTGTTCTGTTCCACTGGTCTATTTCTCTGTTGTGGTACCAGTACCATGCTGTTTTGGTTACTGTAGCCTTGTAGTATAGTTTGAAGTCAGGTAGCGTGACGCCTCCAGCTTTGTCCTTTTGACCTAGGATTGTCTTGGCAATGCGGGCTCTTTTTTGGTTCCATGTGAACTTTAAGCAGTTTTTTCCAATTCTGTGAAGAAACTCATTGGTAGCTTGATGGGGATGGCATTGAATCTATAAATCACCTTGGGCAGTATGGCCATTTTCACGATATTGATTCTTCCTATCCATGAGCATGGTATGTTCTTCCATTTGTTTGTGTCCTCTTTGATTTCACTGAGCAGTGGTTTGTAGTTCTCCTTGAAGAGGTCCTTTACATCCCTTGTAAGCTGGATTCCTAGGTATTTTATTCTCTTTGAAGCAATTGTGAATGGAAGTTCATTCCTGACTTGGCTCTCTGCTTGTCTGTTACTGGTGTATAAGAATGCTTGTGATTTTTGCACATTAATTTTGTATCCTGAGACTTTGCTGAAGTTGCTTATCAGCTTAAGGAGATTTTGGGCTGAGACGATGGGGTTTTCTAAATATACAATCATGTCATCTGCAAACAGGGACAATTTGACTTCTTCTTTTCCTAACTGGATACCCTTGATTTCTTTCTCTTGCCTGATTGCCCTAGCCAGAACTTCCAACACTATGTTGAATAGGAGTGGTGAGAGAGGGCATCCCTGTCTTGTGCCAGTTTTCAAAGGGAATTTTTCCAGTTTTTGCCCATTCAGTATGATATTAGCTGTGGGTTTGTCATAAATAGCTCTTATTATTTTGAGGTACGTTTCATCAATACGAATTTATTGAGCGTTTTTAGCATAAAGGGCTGTTGAATTTTGTCAAAAGCCTTTTCTGCATCTATTGAGATAATCATGTGGTTCTTGTCTTTGGTTCTGTTTATATGCTGGATTACGTTTATTGATTTGCGAATGTTGAACCAGCCTTGCATCCCAGGGATGAAGCCCACTTGATCATGGTGGATAAGCTTTTTGATGTGCTGCTGAATCCGTTTGCCAGTATTTTATTGAAAATTTTGGCATCGATGTTCATCAGGGATATTGGTCTAAAATTCTCTTTTTTGTTGTGTCTCTGCCAGGCTTTGGTATCAGGATGATGTTGGCCTCATAAAAGAGTTAGGGATTTCCCTCTTTTTCTATTGATTGGAATATTTTCAGAAGGAATGGTACCAGCTCCTCCTTGTACCTCTGGTAGAATTCAGCTGTGAATCCATCTGTTCCTGGACTTTTTTTGGTGGGTAGGCTATTAATTGTTGCCTCAATTTCAGAGCCTGTTATTGGTCTATTCAGGGATTCAACTTCTTCCTGGTTCAGTCTTGGGAGAGTGTAAGTGTCCAGGAAATTATCCATTTCTTCTAGATTTTCTAGTCGATTTGCGTAGAGGCATTTATAGTATTCTCTGATGGTTGTTTGTATTTCTGTGGGGTCGGTGGTGATATCCCCTTTATCATTTTTTATTGCGTCTATTTGATTCCTCTCTCTTTTCTTCTTTATTAGTCTTGCTAGCGGTCTGTCAATTTTGTTGATCTTTTCAAAAACCAACTCCTGGATTCATTGATTTTTGGAGGGTTTTTTGTGACTCTATCTCCTTCAGTTCTGCTCTGATCTTAGTTATTTCTTGCCTTCTGCTAGCTTTTGAATGTGTTTGCTCTTGCCTCTCTAGTTCTTTTAATTGTGATGTTAAAGTGTCAATTTTAGATCTTTCCTGCTTTCTCTTGTGGGCATTTAGTGCTATAAATTTCCCTCTACACACTGCTTTAAATGTGTCTCAGAGATTCTGCTATGTTGTATCTTTGTTCTCATTGGTTTCAAAGAATATCTTTATTTCTGCTTTCATTTCGTTATGTACCTAGTAGTCATTCAGGAGCAGGTTATTCAGTTTCCGTGTAGTTGAGCGGTTTTGATTGAGTTTCTTAGTCCTGAGTTCTAGTTTGATTGCACTGTGGTCTGAGAGACAGTTTGTTATAATTTCTGTTCTTGTACATTTGCTGAGGAGTGCTTTACTTCCAATTATGTGGTCAATTTTGGAATAAGTGCGATGTGGTGCTGAGAAGAATGTATATTCTGTTGATTTGGGGTGGAGAGTTCTATAGATGTCTATTAGGTCCGCTTGGTGCAGAGATGAGTTCAATTCCTGGATATCCTTGTGAACTTTCTGTCTCGTTGATCTGTCTAATGTTGACAGTGGAGTGTTGAGATCTCCCATTATTATTGTATGGGAGTCTAAGTCTCTTTGTAGGTCTCTAAGGACTTGCTTTATGAATCTGGTGCTCCTGTATTGGGTGCATATATATTTAGGAGAGTTAGCTCTTCCTGTTGAATTGATCCCTTTACCATTATGTAATGGCCTTCTTTGTCTCTTTTGATCTTTGATGGTTTAAAGTCTGTTTTATCAGAGACTAGGATTGCAACCCCTGCTTTTTTTTGTTCTCCATTTGCTTGGTAGATCTTTCTCCATCCCTTTATTTTGAGCCTATGTATGTCTCTGCATGTGAGATGGGTCTCCTGAATACAGCAGACTGATGGGTCTTGACTCTTTATCCAGTTTGCCAGTCTGTGTCTTTTCATTGGAGCATTTAGTCCATTTACATTTAAGGTTAATATTGTTATGTGTGAACTTGATCCTGTCATTATGATATTAACTGGTTATTTTGCTCATTAGTTGATGCAGTTTCTTCTTAGCCTCGATGGTCTTTACATTTTGGCATGTTTTTGCAATGGCTGGTACCGGTTGTTCCTTTCCATGTTTAGGGCTTCCTTCAGGGTCTCTTGTAAGGCAGGTCTGGTGGTGACAAAATCTCTAAGCATTGCTTATCTGTAAAGGATTTTATTTCTCCTTCACTGATGAAACTTAGTTTGGCTGGATATGAAATTCTGGGTTGAAAATTCTTCTCTTTAAGAACGTTGAATATTGCCCCCACTCTCTTCTGGCTTGTAGAGTTTCTGCCGAGAGATCTGCTGTTAGTCTGATGGGCTTCCCTTTGTGGGTAACCTGACCTTTCTCTCTGGCTGCCCTTAAGATTTTTTCCTTCATTTCAACTTTGGTGAATCTGGCAATTATGTGTCTTGGAGTTGCTCTTCTGGAGGAGTATCTTTGTGGCGTTCTCTGTATTCCTGAATTTGAATGTTGGCCTGCCCTACTAGGTTGGGGAAGTTCTCCTGGATGATATCCTGAAGAGTGTTTTCCAACTTGGTTCCATTTTCCCCCTCACTTTCAGGCACCCCAATCAGACGTAGATTTGCTCTTTTTACATAATCCCATACTTCTTGCAGGCTTTGTTCATTTCTTTTTCTTCTTTTTTCTTTTGGTTTCTCTTCTCGCTTCATTTCATTCATTTGATCCTCAATCGCTGATACTCTTTCTTCCAGTTGATCGAGTCGGTTACTGAAGCTTGTGCATTTGTCACGTATTTCTCGTGTCATGGTTTTCATCTCTGTCATTTCGTTTATGATCTTCTCTGCATTAATTAGTCTAGCTGTCAATTCTTCCACTTTTTTTTCAAGATTTTTAGTTTCTTGCGCTGGGTACGTAATTCCTCCTTTAGCTCTGAGAAGTTTGATGGACTGAAGCCTTCTTCTCTCATCTCGTCAAAGTCATTCTCTGACCAGCTTTGATCCGTTGCTGGCGATGGGCTGCGCTCCTTTGCAGGGGGAGATGCGCTCTTATTTTTTGAATTTCCAGCTTTTCTGCCCTGCTTTTTCCCCATCTTTGTGGTTTTATCTGTCTCTGGTCTTTGATGATGGTGACGTACTGATGGGGTTTTGGTATAGGTGTCCTTCCTGTTTGATAGTTTTCCGTCTGACAGTCAGAAGGACTGTCTGTTGGTCTGTTGGAGATTGCTTGAGGTCCACTCCAGACCCTGTTTGCCTGGGTATCAGCAGCAGAGGTTGCCAAAGATAGAATATTGCTGAGCAGCGAGTGTACCTTTCTGATTCTTCCTTTGGAAGTTTCCTCTCAGGGATGACTCCACCCTGTGAGGTGTGGGGTGTGAGACTGCCCCTAGTGGGGGATGTCTCCCAGCTAGGCTACTCAGGGGTCAGGGACCCACCTGAGCAGGCAGTCTGTCCGTTCTCGGATCTCATCCTCCGCGTTGGGAGATCCACGGCTCTCCCCAAAGCTGTCAGACAGAGTCGTTCGCCTCTGCACCGCCCCCGCTGCTTTCCCTATTGGACCTCAGCTCTGGGCTGTCCCCAGAGGTGGAGTCTACAGTGACAGGCAGGTTTCCTTGAGCTGCTCTGAGCTCCACCTAGTTCGAGCTTCCCAGCGGCTTTGTTTACATACTTAAGCCTCAGCAATGGCGGGCGCCCCTCCCCCAGCCTCGCTGCTGCCTTGCGGATAGATCGCCGCAGACGGCTGTGTTAGCAGTGAGGGAGGCTCCGTGGGCGTGGGACCCTCCCGGCCAGGTGTGGGATATATTCTCCTGGTGTGCCTGTTTCCTTAAAGCGCAGTATTGGGGTGGGAGTTACGCAATTTTCCAGGTGTTATGTGTCTCAGTTCCCCTGGCTAGGAAAACGGATTTCCTTCCCCCTTGCGCTTCCAGGTGAGGCGATGCCTCGCCCTGCTTCAGCTCACGCTGGTCAGGCTGCAGCAGCTGACCAGCACCGATTGTCCGGCACTCCCTAGAGAGATGACCCCAGTACCTCAGTTGAAAATGCAGAAATCACCGGTCTTCTGTGTTACTCGCGCTGGGAGTTGGAGACTGGAGCTGTTCCTATTCGGCCATCTTGCTCCAGAATTGCATGATTCTTTTCATGAATCAGTTTTGTAGCACTATTTTTGTGGAATCTGAGAAGGTATATTTTGGATCGCATTGAAGCCTATGTTGACAAAGGTATGATCCTCAGACAAAAACCAAAAAGAAGCTTTCTGAGAAACTTCTTGTGGTGTGTGAATTCATTTCACAGAGTTTCACCTTTCTTTTCATGGAGGAGCTTCTTAACACTGTTTTCGTGGAATCTGCAAAGGGATGTTTTGGAGTGTGTAGAGGCATACTGTGATAAAGAACAAAACCTTCAGATAAAAACTAGAAAGAAGCTTTCTGAGAAACTCCTTTGTGATGTGTGAATTCATCCTACAGCGTTACACTGTTCTTCTCATTGAGCAGTTTGCCAGCACTGTTTTCTTGGAATCTGCAGTGAGATATTTTGGAGCCCATTCATGCTTATGGTGACAAATTAATTAATATCATATAAAAACTAGAAATAAGCTTTCTGAGAAACCGTTTTCTGATGTGTTAACTCATCCCACACTGTTACACAATTCCTTTTATGGATCTGTTTGCTAGCAGTGTTTTGGGGGAATCTGAGAAGAGATAATTTTATCACATTGAAGCCTATGGTGACAAAGGAAATATCCTGATATAAAAACTGGAAAGAAACTTTCAGAGAAACCACTTTGTGATGTGTTAATTCATCTCACAGAGTTACACGTTACTTTTCTTGGAGCACTTTGCTAACACTGTACTGTTTTCGGGGAATCTGCAGAGGGATGTTTGGGAGTGCCTTGTGATCTATGGTGAAAAAGTAAATATCCTCAGATAAAAACTAGAGAGAAGCTTTCTGAGAAACTGCTTTGCTATGTGTGAATTAATCTCACAGAGTTACACCATTATTTTAATGGAGCAGTTTGGTAGCACTGTTTTTGGGGATCTGGCAAGGGATATTTTGGATTATATTGAAGTCTATGGTGATGAAGAAATTATCCTCGGACAAAAACTATAAAGAAGTTTTCTGACAGACTTCTTTGTGAAATGTGAATTCACCTCACAATGTTACACGCTCCCATTCATGGAACAGTTTGCTTAGAATCATTTCATGGATTCTGCAAAGGGATATTTGGGAGGGCATAATGGCCTATGGTGAAAAAGGAAATATCCTCAGATAAAACCGGGAAAGAAGTTTTCTGAGAAACTGCCTTATGATGTGTTAATTCATCTCATGGATTTTCAAGATTCTTTTGAGGGATCAGTTTGGTAGCACTGTTTTTGAGTAATCTGAGAAGGGATATTTTGGATAGCATTGAAGAATATGGTGACAAAGGAAATATCCTCACATGAAAACTAGAAAGAAGCTTTCTGAGAAAGATCTTTGTGATGTGTGAATTTCCTTCACAGAGTTACACCTTTCTTTTCATGGAAGAGTTTGCTAACAGTTTTCGTGGAATCTGCAAAGGGATATTTTGGGAGCACATTGAGGCATATAGTGAAAAGGGAAATATCCTCAGATAAAATATGGAAAGAAGTTTTCTGAGAAACTGTTTTGTGATGTGAGAATTCATCCTCCAGAGTTACACTGTTCATTTCATTGAGCAGTTTGCTAACACCGTTTTCTTGGTATCTGCAATGGGATATTTCAGAGTGCATTGAAGCTTATGGTGACAAAGGAAATATCCTCGTGTAAAAACTGGAAATAAGTATTCTGAGAAACTGCTTTGTGATGTGTTAGTTCATCTCACAGACTTCATGATTCTTTTCATTGAGGTGTTTGGTAACACTGTTTTTACAGAATCGAGAATGGATATTTTGAATCGTTTTTAAGTCTATGGCAATTAAGGAAATATCCTCAGATAAAACTAGAAAGGTTTCTGAGAAACTTCTTTGTGATGTGTGAATTCATTTCACATTGTTACACATTTCTTTTCATGGAGTGGTTTTGTGACACTGTTTTTGGGGAAACTGAGAAGTCGTATTTTAAACTCCATTGAAACATGTGATGTCAAAGGAAATATAGTCATTTAAAAACCAGAAAGAAGCTTTATGAGAAACTACTATGTGATGTGTGAATTCATCTCACAAAGTTACACTGTTCCTGTCATTGAGCAGTTTAGTAACACTCCTTTCATGGAATCTACAATAGGATATTTTAGATCACATTGAAGCCTATGGTGACATAGGAAATATCCTCAGATATAAACTAGAAGAAAGGTTTCTGAGAAAGTTCTTTGTGATGTGTGATTTCATCTCACAGAGTTACACCATTTTTTTCAAAGAGAAGTTTGCTAACACTATTTTGGTGGAATCTGCAAAGGGATAGTTGTGAGCACATTGATTCATTTAGTGAAATAGGAAATATCCTCAGATAAAAAGTAGAAAGAATCTTTATGAGAAACTGTTTTGTAATGTGTGAATTCATCTCAGACTTACACCTTTCTTTTCATGGAGCAGCTAGCTAACACTATTTTCCTGGAATGTACAAAGGGATATATATATTTTTTATTTTACTTTAAGTTCTAGGGTACATGTGCATAACGTGCAGGTTTGTTACATATGTATACTTATGCCATGTTGGTGTGCTGCACACATCAACTCGTCAGCACCCATCAATCCATCATTTATATCATGTATAACTCCCCAATGCAATCCCTCCCTCCTCCCCCCTCCCCATGATAGGCCCCAGTGTGTGATGTTCCCCTTCCCGAGTCCAAGTGATCTCATTGTTCAGTTCCCACCTATGAGTGAGAACATGCGGTGTTTGGTTTTCTCTTCTTGTGATAGTTTGCTAAGAATGATGGTTTCCAGCTGCATCCATGTCCCTACAAAGGACGCAAACTCATCCTTTTTGATGGCTGCATAGTATTCCATGGTGTATATATGCCACATTTTCTTAATCCAGTCTGTCACAGATGGACATTTGGTTGATTCCAAGTCTTTGCTATTGTGAATAGTGTTGCAATAAACATACGTGTGCATGTGTCTTTGTAGTAGAGTAATTTATAATCCTTTGGGTATATACCCAGTAGTGGGATGGCTGGGTCATATGGTACATCTAGTTCTAGATCCTTGAGGAATCGCCATACTGTTTTCCATAATGGTTGAACTAGTTTACAATCCCACCAACAGTGTAAAAGTGTTCCTATTTCTCCACATCCTCTTCAACACCTGTTGTTTCCTGACTTCGTAATGATTGCCATTCTAACTGGTGTGAGATGGTATCTCATTGTGGTTTTGATTTGCATTTCTCTGATGGCGAGTGATGATGAGCATTTTTTCATGTGTCTGTAGGCTGTATGGATGTCTTCTTTTGAGAAATGTCTGTTCATATCCTTCCCCCTTTTTTGATGGAGTTGTTTGATTTTTCTTGTATATTTGTTTGAGTTCTTTGTAGATTCTGGATATTAGCCCTTTGTCAGATGAGTAGGTTGCAAAAATTTTCTCCCATTCTGTAGGCTGCCTGTTCACTCTGATGGTAGTTTCTTTAGCTGTGCAAAAGCTCTTTAGTTTAATGAGATCCCATATGTCAATTTTTGCTTTTGCTGCCGTTGCTTTTGGTGTTTTAGACATGAAGTCCTTGCCCATGCCTATGTCCTGAATGGTACTACCTAGATTTTCTTCTAGGGTTTATATGGTATTAGGTCTAACATTTAAGTCTCTATCCATCTTGAATTAATCTTCGTATAAGGGGTAAGGAAAGGATCCAGTTTCAGCTTTCTACTTATGGCTAGCCAATTTTCCCAGCACCATTTATTAATAGGGAATCCTTTCCCCATTTCTTGTTTATCTCAGGTTTGTCAAAGATCAGATGGCTGTAGATGTGTGGTATTATTTCTGAGGACTCTGTTCTGTTCCATTGGTCTATATCTCTGTTGTGGTACCAGTACCATGCTGTTTTGGTTACTGTAGCCTTGTAGTATAGTTTGAAGTCAGGTAGCGTGATGCCTCCAGCTTTGTCCTTTTGACTTAGGATTGTCTTGGCAATGGGGGCTCTTTTTGGTTCCATATGAACTTTAAAGCAGTTTTTTCCAATTCTGTGAAGAAAGTCATTGGTAGCTTGATGGGGATGGCATTGAATCTATAAATCACCTTGGGCAGTATGGCCATTTTCACGATATTGATTCTTCCTATCCATGAGCATGGTATGTTCTTCCATTTGTTTGTGTCCTCTTTGATTTCACTGAGCAGTGGTTTGTAGTTCTCCTTTACATCTCTTGTAAGCTGGATTCCTAGGTATTTTATTCTCTTTGAAGCAATTGTGAATGGAAGTTCATTCATGATTTGGCTCTCTGCTTGTCTGTTACTGGTGTATAAGAATGCTTGTGATTTTTGTACATTAATTTTGTATCCTGAGACTTTGCTGAAGTTGCTTATCAGCTTAAGGAGATTTTGAGCTGAGACGATGGGGTTTTCTAAATGTACAATCATGTCATCTGCAAACAGGGATAATTTGACTTCTTCTTTTCCTAACTGGATACGCTTGATTTCTTTCTCTTGCCTGATTGCCCTGGCCAGAACTTCCAACACTATGTTGAATAGGAGTGGTGAGAGAGGGCATCCCTGTCTTGTGCCAGTTTTCTAAGGGAATTTTTCCTGTTTTTGCCCATTCAGTAAGATATTAGCTGTGGGTTTGTCATAAATTGCTCTTATTATTTTGAGGTATGTTCCATCAATACCGAATTTATTGAGCGTTTTTAGCATAAAGGGCTGTTGAATTTTATCAAAAGCCTTTTCTGCGTCTATTGAGAAAATCATGTGGTTCTTGTCTTTGGTTTATATGCTGGATTACATTTATTGATTTGCGAATGTTGAACCAGCCTTGCATCCCAGGGATGAAGCCCACGTGATCATGGTGGATAAGCTTTTTGATGTGCTGCTGAATCCGGTTTGCCAGTATTTTATTGAGAATTTTTGCATCGATGTTCATCAGGGATATTGGTCTAAAATTCTCTTTTTTTGTTGTGTCTCTGCCAGGCTTTGGTATCAGGATGATGTTGTCCTCATAAAATGAGTTAGGGAGGATTCCCTCTTTTTCACTTGATTGGAATGGTTTCAGAAGGAATGGTACCAGCTCCTCCTTGTACCTCTGGTAGAATTCAGCTATGAATCCATCTGGTCCTGGACTTTTTTTGGTGGGTAGGCTATTAATTGTTGCCTCAATTTCAGAGCCTTCTATTGGTCTATTCAGGGATTCAACTTCTTCCTGCTTTAGTCTTGGGAGAGTGTAAGTGTCCAGGAAATTATCCATTTCTTCTAGATTTTCTAGTTGATTTGCATAGAGGCATTTATAGTATTCTCTGATGGTTGTTTGTATTTCTGTGGGGTCAGTGCTGATATCCCTTTTATCATTTTTTATTGCTTCTAATTGATTCCTCTCTCTTTTCTTCTTTATTAGTCTTGCTAGCAGTCTGTCAATTTTGTTGATCTTTTCAAAAAACCAACTCCTGGATTCATTGATTTTTTGGAGGGTTTTTTGTGTCTCTATCTCCTTGAGTTCTGCTCTGATCTTAGTTATTTCTTGCCTTCTGCTAGCTTTTGAATGTGTTTGCTCTTGCCTCTGTAGTTATTTTAGTTGTGATGTTAGAGTGTCAATTTTAGATCTTTCCTGCTTCCTCTTGTGGGAATTTAGTGCTATAAATTTCCCTCTACACACTGCTTTAAAAGTGTCCCAGAGATTCTGGTATGTTGTATCTTTGTTCTCATTAGTTTCAAAGAACATCTTTATTTCTGCTTTCATTTCGTTATGTACCCAGTAGTCATTCAGGAGCAGGTTGTTCAGTTTCCATGTGGTTGAGTGGTTTTGATTGAGTTTCTTAGTCCTGAGTTCTAGTTTGATTGCACTGTGGTCTGAGAGACAGTTTGTTATAATTTCCGCTCTTTTACATTTGCTGAGAAGTGCTTTACTTCCAATTATGTGGTCAATTTTGGAATAAGTGCGATGTGGTGCTGAGAAGAATGTATATTCTGTTGATTTGGGGTGGAGAGTTCTATAGATGTCTATTAGGTCGGCTTGGTGCAGAGATGAGTTCAATTCCTGGATATCCTTGTGAACTTTCTGTCTCGTTGATCTGTCTAATGTTGACAGTGGAGTGTTGAAGTCTCCCATTATTATTGTATGGGAGTCTAAGTCTCCTTGTAGGTCTCTAAGGACTTGCTTTATGAATCTGGGTGCTCCTGTATTGGGCGCATATATATTTAGGAGAGTTAGCTCTTCCTGTTGAATTGATCCCTTTACCATTATGTAATGGCCTTCTTTGTCTCTTCTGATCTTTGATGGTTTAAAGTCTGTTTTATCAGAGACTAGGATTGCAACCCCTGCTTTTTTTTGTTCTCCATTTGCTTGGTAGATCTTCCTCCATCCCTTTATTTTGAGCTTATGTATGTCTCTGCATGTGAGATGGGTCTCCTGAATACAGCAGACTGATGGGTCTTGACTCTTGATCCAGTTTGCCAGTCTGTGTCTTTTCATTGGAGCATTTAGTCCATTGACATTTAAGGTTAATATTGTTATGTGTGAACTTGATCCTGTCATTATGATATTAACTGGTTATTTTGCTCGTTAGTTTATGCAGTTTCTTCCTAGCCTCGATGGTCTTTACATTTTGGCATGTTTTTGCAATGGCTGGTACCGGTTGTTCCTTTCCATGTTTACGGCTTCCTTCAGGGTGTCTTGTAAGGCAGGCCTGGTGGTGACAAAATCTCTAAGCATTTGCTTATCTGTAAAGGATTTTATTTCTCCTTCACTGATGAAACTTAGTTTGGCTGGATATGAAATTCTGGGTTTAAAATTCTTTTCTTTAAGAACGTTGAATATTGGCCCCCACTCTCTTCTGGCTTGGAGAGTTTCTGCCGAGAGATCTGCTGTTAGTCTGATGGGCTTCCGTTTGTGGGTAACCCGACCTTTCTCTCTGGCTGCCCTTAAGATTTTTTCCTTCATTTCAACTTTGGTGAACCTGGCAATTATGTGTCTTGGAGTTGCTCCTCTGGAGGAGTATCTTTGTGGTGTTCTCTGTATTTCCTGAATTTGAATGTTGGCCTAGGTTGGGGAAGTTCCCCTAGGTTGGGGAAGTTCTCCTGGATGATATCCTGAAGAGTGTTTTCCAACTTGGTTCCATTTTCCCCCTCACTTTCAGGCACCCCAATCAGACGTAGATTTGCTCTTTTTACATAATCCCATACTTCTTGCAGGCTTTGTTCATTTCTTTTTCTTCTTTTTTCTTTTGGTTTCTCTTCTCGCTTCATTTCATTCATTTGATCTTCAATCGCTGATACTCTTTCTTCCAGTTGATCAAGTCAGTTACTGAAGCTTGTGCATTTGTCACGTATTTCTCATGTCATGGTTTTCATCTGTGTCATTTCGTTTATGATCTTCTCTGCATTAATTAGTCTAGCTGTCAATTCTTCCACTCTTTTTTAAAGATTTTTAGTTTCTTTGTGCTGGGTACATAGTTCCTCCTTTAGCTCTGAGAAGTTTGATGGACTGAAGCCTTCTTCTCTCATCTCGTCAAAGTCATTCTCTGACCAGCTTTGATCTGTTGCTGGCGATGGGCTGCGCTCCTTTGCAGGGGGAGATGCGCTCTTATTTTTTGAATTTCCAGCTTTTCTGCCCTGCTTCTTCCCCATCTTTGTGGTTTTATCTGTCTCTGGTCTTTGATGATGGTGACGTACTGATGGGGTTTTGGTATAGGTGTCCTTCCTGTTTGATAGTTTTCCGTCTGACAGTCAGAAGGACTGTCTGTTGGTCTGTTGGAGATTGCTTGAGGTCCACTCCAGACCCTGTTTGCCTGGGTATCAGCAGCAGAGGTTGCCAAAGATAGAATATTGTTGAACAGCGAGTGTACCTGTCTGATTCTTCCTTTGGAAGTTTCCTCTCAGGGGTGACTCCACCTGTGAGGTGTGGGGTGTCAGACTGCCCCTAGTGGGGGATGTCTCCCAGCTAGGCTACTCAGGGGTCAGGGACCCACCTGAGCCGGCAGTCTGTCCGTTCTCGGATCTCAACCTCTGCGTTGGGAGATCCACGGCTCTCCCCAAAGCTGTCAGACAGAGTCGTTTGCGTCTGCACCGGCCCCCGCTTGGACTTCAGCTGTGGGCTGTCCCAAGAGGTGGAGTCTACCGAGACAGGCAGGCTTCCTTGAGCTGCTGTTATCTCCACCCAGTTTGAGCTTCCCAGCGGCTTTGTTTACCTACTTAAGCCTCAGCAATGGCGGGCGCCCCTCCCCCAGCCTCGCTGCTGCCTTGCGGATAGATCGCCGCAGACTGCTGAGTTAGCAGTGAGGGAGGCTCTGTGGGCGCGGGACCCTCCCGGCCAGATGTGAGATATATTCTCCTGGTGTGCCTGATTGCTGAAAGCGCAGTATTTTGGTGGGAGTTACCTGATTTTCCAGGTGTTGTGTGTCTCAGTTCCCCTGGCTAGGAAAACGAATTTCCTTCCCCCTTGCACTTCCAGGTGCGGCGATGCCTCGCCCTGCTTCAGCTCTCGCTGGTCAGGCTGCAGCAGCTGACCAGCACCGATTGTCCGGCACTCCCTAGTGAGATGACCCCAGTACCTCAGTTGAAAATGCAGAAATCACCGGTCTTCTGTGTCGCTCGCGCTGTGAGTTGCAGACTGGAGCTGTTCCTATTCGGCCATCTTGCTCCGCCCCCTCTTTTTTTTTCAAAGGGATATTTAAAGCATATTGAGGCAAATGGTGAAAAAGGATATATCCTCAGAAAAAAAACTAGAAAGAAGCTTTCTGATAAACTGCTTTGTGATTTGTGAATTTGTCTCACAGAGTTACACGATTCTTTTGTTGTAACAGTTTGGTAGCACTCTTCCTGGTAAATGTGAGAATGTATTATATGATTGTTTTCATGGATCAGTTTGCTAACACTGTTTTTGGGAATACGAGAAGGGTTATTTTGGATCGCATTGAAGCCTATGGTGACAAAGGAAATTTTCACAGATAAAAACAAGAAAGAAGCTTTCTGTGAAAGTTCTTTGTGTTGTGTGAATTCATCTCACGGAGTTACACTGTTCTTTTCATTGAGCTGTTTAATAAAACTTTTTTCATGGAATCTGCATTAGGATATTTGGGAGCACATTGAAGCTTATGGTGACAAAGGAAATATCCTGATAAATAAACAAAAAGAACTTTTTGAGAAACTGCTTTGTGATGTGTGAATTCATCTCACAGAGTTACACTGTACTTGTCATTGACCAGTTATCCAACATTGTTTTTGTGTAATTCGCAAAGGAATATTTGGGATCACATTGAGGCCTATAGTGAAAAAGGGAATATCCTCCGATAAAAACTAGAAAGAAGCTTTCAGAAAAACTACTTTGTATAGTGTGAATTCATTTCCCAGAATTACACTGTTGTTTTCATGGAGGAGTTTGATAACAGTGTTTTTTTGGAATCTTCCAGAGGATATTTTGGAGAACATTGAAGCCTATGGTGACAAAGGAAATATCCTCAGATAAAAAACCAAAAAGAAGCTTTTTGAGAAACTGCTTTGTGATGTTTGAATTCACCTCACAGAAATTCACTGTGCTTTTCATTTCACAGTGTGCTAACCCTTCTTTCTTGGAGTCTGCAATGGGATATTTTGGAGCACATTGAAGCTTATAGTGACAAAGGAAATATCCTCAGATAAAAACTAGAAAGAAGCTTACTGAGAAATTTCTTTGTGGTTTGTGATTTCATCTCACACAGTTATGACATCCCTTTCATGGAGCACTTTGGTGACCTTGTTTTTGGGAAATCTGAGAAGGCATATTTTGGATCACTTTGAAGTCTTTGGTGACAAAGGAAATATCCTAAGATGAAAACTAGAAAGATGATTTCTGAGAAACTTCTTTGTGACGTGTGAATTAATCTCACAGAGTTACACCTTTGTTTCATGGAGAAGCTTCCTAACAATTTTTTCCTGGAATCTGCAATAGGATATATGGGAAGGCATTGAGATTATGTTGACAAAGGAATTATACTGGGGAGCGCATTGTGACATAAGGGGAAAAAGGAAATATCCTCAGATAAAAACCATAAAGAAGCTTTCTGAGAAACAACTTTGGTATGTGTGAATTCATCTCATAGAGTAACACCAATCTTTCCATTGAGCAGTTTGATAACACTGTTTTTGTGGAATCTGTAATAGAATATTTTTGAGCACATGAAAGCCTCTGGTGACAAAGGAAATATCCCCAGGTAGTAAACAAAGCAAGCTTTCTGAGAAACTGGTTTGTGATGTGTGAATTCATCTCACAGAGTTGCACTCTTTTTTCTTTGAGCAGTTTGCTAACACTGGTTCTTGAAATCTGCAATAGGATATTTCGGAGTGCATTGAAGCTTTGGGAGACAAATGACCTATCCTCAGACAAAAACTAGAAAGGAGATTCCTGAGAAACTGCTTTGTGATTTTTGAATTCATCTCATCGATTTACATGATTATTTTCATGGATGAGTGTGGTAGCACTGTTTTTGCAGAATCTGAGAATGGATATTTTGGATGGCATTGAAAGCTATATTGCCAATGGAAATATCCTGAGATAAAAACAAGAAAGAAAATTTCTGAGAAAATTTTTCGTGATGTGTGAATTCATATCACAGAGTTACACATTTCTTTTCATGAAGCAGTTTGATAACACTCTTTTCACGGAATCTGTAAAGGGGTATTTTGGAGGGCATTGAGTCCTATGGTGAAAAATTAAATATCCTCAGATAAAAGCTAGAAAGAAGGTTTGTGAGAAAGTTCTTTATTGTGTGTGAATTCATCTCACAGAGCTACACCTTTCTTTTCATGAAACAATTTTCTAACACTGTTTTCATGGAATTTTCAAAGTGATATTCGGGAGCGCATTGATGCCTGTTGTGAGAAAGGGAATATCCTCAGATATTAACTAGAAAGAAGATTTCTGAGAAACTGCTTTGTGATATGTGAATTCATCTCACAGAGTTACACCTTTCTTTTCATTGAGCAGACTTCTAACACTGTTTTCTTGGAATCTGCAATGAGATAGTTCAGAGCGCATTGAAGCTTAGGGAGACAAAGGAATTATCCTCAGACAAAAAATAGAAAGAATCTTTTTGAGAAACTGCTTTGTGGTTTGTGAATTCATCTTACAGAGTTACATGATTCTCTTCACGGACCAGTTTGGTAACACTGTTTATGTTTAATTTGAGAAGGAACAGTTGGGATAGTAATTAAGCCTATGGTGTCAATGTAAATACCCTTAGATAAAACCTTGAAATAAGATTTCTGAGAAAGTTCTTTGTGAGGTATGAATTCATCCAACAGAGTTACACTGTTCTTTTCATTGAGCAGTTTGATAACACTGTTTTTGTGGAATCTGCAATGGGATATTTGGAAGAGCTTTTGAAGCCTATGATGACAAAGGAAATATCCACAGACAAATACCAAAAAGAAGTTTTCTGCGATACTGCTTTGTCATGGGTGAATTGAACTCACAGAGTTACACTGTTCTTTTCATTGAGCAGTTTGCTAACAGTGTTTTCTTGGAATCTGCATTGGGATATTTCGGAGTGCATTGAAGCTTATGGTGACCAAGAAAATATCCTGACAAAAACTAGAAATAAACGTCCTGAGAAACTGCTTTGTGATGTGTTAATTCATCTCACAGTGATACATTATTAATGGAGATGTTTGGTGGCACTGTTTTTGGGAAGTCTGAGAAGGGATATTGTGGATCACATTTAAGCCTGTGGTGACAAAGGAAATATCCTGAGACAAAAAGTGGAAATCATCATTCTTAGAATCTGCTTTGAGAATTTTGAATTCATCTCACGAGTTACATGATTCTTTTAATAGGTCAGTTTGTTAGCACTCTTTTTTGGGAATCTGAGATGGCATATTTTGGATTGCATTGAATTCTATGGTGAAAAGCAAATATCCTCAGACAAAAACTAGAAAGAAGCTTTCTGAGAAAGCTCTTTGTGATATTTGACCACATCTTATAGAGATACACCGTTCTTTTCATTGAGCATTTTGATAGGACTGTTTTTGTGGAATCTGCAATAGGAAATTTGGCAGCTCATTGAAGCCTATGGTGAGAAAGAAAATGTCCTCAGATGAAAATCAAAAAAACAGCTTTATGAGAAACTGGTTTGTGATGTGTGAATTCATCTCATAGAGTTACACCATTCTTTTCATTGAGCAGTTTGCTAACACTGTTTTCTTGGAATCTGCAAAGAGATATTTTGGAGCACATTGAAGCTCAAGAGGGCAAAGAAAATACCCGCATATAAAAACTAGAAAGAATCTTTCTGAGGAAACACTTTCTGATGTGTTAATTCTTCTCACAGAGTTACATGATTCTTTTAATGGAGCAGTTTGGTAACTGTTTTTGTGGAATCTGAGAGGGGATATAACAGATCACGTTGAAGTCTATGGTGACAAAGGATATATCCTGAGATGAAAGTTGGAAAGAACCTTTCTGAGAAAGTTCTTTGAGACTTGTGAATTCATCTTACTTAGTTACACATTTCTTTTCATGGAACAGTTTTCTAAAACTGTTTTTGTGGAATCTGAAAGGAATATTTGGGAGCACATGAAGGACTATTGTGAAAAAGGGATTATCCTCAGATAAAAATTAGAAGGAAGCTTTCTGAGAAAGTTATTTGTGATGTTTGAATTCATCTCATAGAATTACTCCTTTCTTTCCATAGAGCAATTTGCTAAAAGTGTTTTCGTGGAAACTGAGAAGAGATATTTGGGAGCGCATTGAGGTCTATAGTGAAAAAGGAAATATCCTCAGATAAGAACTAGAAATAAGCTTTCTGACAATCTGGTTTGTGATTTGTGAATTCATCTCACAGAGTTACATGATTCTTTTCATGGAGCACTTTGGTAGCACTGTTTTGGGGAATCTGAGAAGGGTATTTTGAGTCGCATTGAAGCCTTTGGTGACAAGGGAAATATCCTCAGATAAAAACTAGAAAGAAGCTTTCTGAGAAACCTCTTTGTGATGTGTGAATTCATGTCAGATTTTTACATCTTTCTTTCCTTGGAGCAGTTTGCTAACACTATTCTCGTGGAATCTGCAAAGGGATATTTGGGATCGCATTGAAGACTACAGTGAATAAGGAAGTAACTTCAGATAAAAACTAGAAAGAAGCTTTCAGAGAAACTGCTTTCTGATGTTTGAATTCATCTCAAAAATTTACACCATTCTTTTCATTAAGCAGTTTGATAACTCTGTTTTTATGGAATCTGCAATATTATATTTCAGAGCACATGGAAGCTTAGGGTGAGTAAGGAAATATACTCAGACAAAAATTAGAAAGAAGCTTTCTGAGAAATTGCTTTGTGATATGTGAATTCATCTCACCGACTTACACGATTCTTTTCATGGAGCACTTTGTTAGCACTATTTTTTTCATGTCTAATAAGGGATATTTGGGAACACATGGAAGCCAATAGTGGAAAAGGAAATATCCTGAGAGAAAAACCAGAAAGAAGCTTTCTGTGAAATTTATTTGTGATGTGTGAAAGGTGGTAAACCTTTGTTTTCTTTGAATAGTTTGGTAGCATTGTTTTAATGGAATCTGCAAATGGACATTAGGGAGTTCCTAGAGGATTTTGGTGAAAAAAGCAATAACTACAGATAAAAACTGTAGAGAAGCTATTCGAGACACGGTTTTATGATGTGTGTATTCGTCTCATAGAGTTTAACCACTTTATTGATTGAGCAATCTGGCATCACTCTTTTCATGCTACCTGAGAGGAGTTATTTGGGAGGACATCGAAGTCTATGGTGACAAGGGAAATATCCTCAGATAACAATCAAGAAGAAGCTTTCTGTGAAATGGCTTTGTGATGTGTGAATTCATTTAAAAGAGTTTTACTGTTCTTTTCATTGAGAAGTTTGTTAACACTATCTTCAATTAATCTGCAATGGGATATTCAGGAGCGCATTTAGGAATATGGCTAAAAACGAAATATCCTCAGAGAAAAACCAGAAAGATGTTTTCTGAGAAACAGCTTTGTGATCGTCTCACAGAGGTACACCATTCTGTTAATAGAACAGTTTGGTAGCACTGTTTTTGGGGATCTGAGAAGAGATAATTTGGATTGCATTGAAGCCTATGGTGACAAAGAAAATATCCTCAGATAAAATCTAGAAGGAAACTTTCTGAGAAACTTCTTTGTGATGTGTGAATTCATCTCATGAAGTTTCACGGCTCTTTTCATTGATCAGTTTGTTAGCACCGTCTTTGGGGAATCTCAGAAGGGATATTTTGGATCACATTGAAGCCTGTGGCGGCAAAGGAAATATCCTCAGATAAGAAGTAAAAAACTTTCTGAGAATCCGCTTGGTGATGTGTGAATTCACCTCACGGAGTTACACCATTCTTTTCATTGAGGGGTTTCCTACCACTATTTTCATGGCATCTGCAAAGGGGTATTCCTGAGCTCATTGAGGACTCTGGTGAACAAGGAAATATCCTCAGACAAAAACAAGAAAGAAGCTTTCTGAGAAGCCGTTTGTGATGTGTGAATTCATCTCACAGAGTTACAATGTCCTTTTCATTGAGAAGTTTGTTAAAATTGTTTTCTTGGCATCTGCAATGGGATATTTTGGGACAAATTGAAGCTTATGGAGAAAAAGAAAATATCCACAGATAAAAACTAGAAAGAATCTTTCTGAGATACTTGTTTGTGATGTGAGAATTCATCTTGGAGAGTTTCAATGTTGTTTTCATTGAGCAGTTTGCTAACACTGTTTTCTTTGAATCTGCAATCAGATATTTCAGAGCGTATTGAAGCTTATGGTGACAAAGGAAATATCATCATATGAAACCTAGAAAGAAGCTTTCTGAGAAACGGCTTTGTGATTTGTGAATTTATCTTACAGATATACACCATTCTTTTCATGGAGCAGTTTAGTAGCACTGTTTTTGAGGAATCTGAGAAGCGATATTTTGGATCAGATTGAAGCCTAGGGTGACAAAGGAAATATCCTCAGACAAAAGCTAGAAAGAGCTTTCTGATAAACTGCTCTTTGGTGTGTGTATTCATATCACAGAGTAGCAAGATTCTTTTCTAGGAGTAGTTTGGTGAAACTGTTTTCTTGGAATATGCAATAGGATATTTTGGAGCACATTGAAGTGTGTGGAGACAAAGGAAATATCCTCAGACAAAAAAACGAAAAGAAGACTTCTGAGAAACTGCTTTGTGTTTTGTGAATTCATCTCACAGACTTATAACTTTTTTTTCATGGAGCAATTTCCTAACGCTATTTTCATGGAATCTTCAAATGTTATTCATGAGCGCAATGAAGCTGGGGGTGAAAAAGTAAATATCCTCAGACAAAATCTATAAAGAAGCTTTCTATGAGACTGCTTCTGATTTGTGAATTCATCTCACAGATTTACATGATTCTTGTTATGGAGCATCTTGGTAGCACTGTTTTTGAAGAATCTGAGGAGGGCTATTTTGGACGCGTTGAAGCCTATGGTGACAAAGTGAATATTCTCAGATAAAAACTAGATAGATACACTCTGAGAAACTGTTTTGTGATGTGTGTATTCATCTCACAGAGTAGCACAACTCTTTTCTTGGAGTAGGTTGCTAAAACTGTTTTAGTCGTATCTGAAAGGGATATTCAGGAGCGAACTGAGGAATATGGTGAAATAAGAAATATCCTCAGATAAAAACTAGAAAGAAGCCTTCTGTGAAACAGTTTTGTGATGTGAGAATTCATCTCACAGAGTTACATCACAATTTTCATGAAGCAGTTTGGAAGTGCTGTTTTTGGGGAACTTGAGAAGGAATATTTTGAATTGCATTGAAGCCTAAGGTGACAAAGGAAATACCCTCAGATAAAAACTAGAAAGAAGCTTTCTGAGAAACTGCTTTCTAATGTCTGAATTTATCTCAGAGAGGTACAATGTTGCTTTCATTGAGCAGTTTGCGACTGTTTTCTTGGAATCTGCAAACAGATCGGATATTGCAGAGTTCATTGAAGCTTCTGGTGACAAAGCAAATATTCTCTTATAAAAACCAGAAAGAAGCTTTATGAGAAACTGCTTTGTGAGGTGATAATTCATCTAACAGAGTTACACGATTATTTTCATGGATTAGTTGGTAGCACTGTTTTTGGGGGATCTGAAATAGGATATTTGCGAGTGAATTGAAGCCTATGGTGATAAAGGAAATATACTCAGAAAAACAAAAAGTAACCTTATGAGACACTACTTTGTGATTTGTGAATTCCTATCAGAGATTTACACCTTTAGTTTCATGGAGCTGTTTGCTTTCACTATTTTCGTGAGATCTGCAAAGGGATGTTCATGAGCGCATTGAGGCCTTTTATGAAAAACGAAAATATCCTCAGATTAAAACTAGAAAAAAACTTTCTGGGAAACTGCTTTGTGATTTGTGAATTCATCTCACAGTGTTTCATGATTCTTTTCATGGAGCAGTTTGTTAGTACTGTTTTCTTGGAATCTGCAATAGGATATTTCAGAGCGCATTGAAGCTTATGGTGAAAATGGAAATATCCTAATATAAAAACTAGAAAGAAGATTTCTGAGAAAGTTCTCTGTGATTTGTTAATTCATCTCACAGAATTACCCTTTTTTCTCCATGGAGCAGTTTGTTAGTACGGTTTTGGGGAATGTGAGAAGGGATATTTTGGATTGCAATGAAAACCATAGTGACAAATGAAATATCCTCAGATAAAAACTAGAAAGAAGCATTCTGAGAAACTTCTTTGTGATGTGTGAATTCACTTTACAGAGGTACACTGGTTTTTTTTTTCCTTGAGAAGTCTACTAACACTGTTTCCTTGGAATATGCAATAGGATATTTGGGAACACATTGAAGTCTAAGGTGACAAAGGTAATATCCCGAGATAATAAAGGAAAAAAAGCTATCTGAGAAACTGCTTTGTAATGTGCCATTGTGTCTCCCAGTGTTACACCGTTCTTTTCATTGAGCAGTTTGGACACACCGTTTTCCTGGAATCTGCAATGGGATATTTCAGAGCACATTGAAGCTTATGGTGACAAAGGAAGTATCCTATGACAAAAACTACAAAGAAGCTGTATGACAAACTACTTTCTATTTTGAATTTATATCACAGAGTTACAATTTCCTTTCATGGAGTACTTTGTTGGCAATGTTTTTGGAGAATCTGAGAAGGAATATTTTGGATCACCTTGAAGGCTATGCTGAAAAAATATCATCAGATAAAAACTAGAAAGAAGCTTACTGAGAAACTTCTTCATGATGTGTGAACTCATCTCACAGTATTACATATTTCCTTTCCTGGAGCATTTTGCTAACACTGCCTTCTTGGGATATGTAAAGGGATATTTGGGAGCACATTGGGGCCTATGCTGAAAAAAGAAATATCCTCACATAAAAACTAGAAAGAAGCTTTCTGAGAACGTGCTTTGTGATGTGTGAATTCATCTCAGAGAGTTACATTGTTGTTTTCACTGAGCAGTATGCTAACACTGTTTTTTTGGAATCTGCAATAGGATGTTTGAGAGCACATTGAAGACTATGGTGACAAAGGATATATTCTTAGTTAAAAACCAAAAATAAGCCTTCAGAGAAATAGATTTGTGATGTGTGAATTCATCTCACAAAGTTTCACTCTTCTTATCATTGAGCAGTTTACTAACTCTGTTTTCTTGATATCTGCAATGGGATATTTTGGAGTGCATTGAACCTTATGGTGACAAAGGAAACACCATCATATTAAAACAAGAAAGAAGAATTCTGAGAATCCGCTTTGGAATGTGATAATTCCTCTCACAGATTTACACGATTATTTTCATGGAGCAGTTTGGTAACATAGTATTTGGGGAATCTAAGAAGGGATTTTTTGGATTGCATTGAAGCCTAGGTTGACAAAGGAAGTATCCTCAGATAAAAACGAGAAAGAAGCTTTCTGAGAAACTGCTTTGTGATGTGTGAATTCATTTCAGAGAATTACACTGTTCTTTTCACTGAGCAGCTTGCTAACACTGTTTTGTTAGAATTTGCAATGGGATGTTTCCGAATACATTTAAGCTTATGTTGACAAATGATTTTTCCTTTTTCACCATAGAAATCAGGGCGTTCCATAATATCCCAATGCAGATTCCAACAAAACAGTGTTAACAAACTGCTTAATGAAAAGAACAGTGTAACCCTTTGAGATGAATTCACAAATCACAAAACAGTTTCTCAGAAAGTTCTTTTTACTTTCTATCTGAGGATATTTTCCTTGTCACCATAGGCTTCAATTCGATCCAAAATATTCCCTCTCAGATACCCCAAAACCATGCTACCAAACTGATCGATGAAAATAACCATGTAACTCTGTGAGCAGGATTAACACGTAACAAAACCGCTTCTCAGAAAGCTTCTTCCTAGTTTTTATATTTGTATATTTCCTTTGTCACCATAAAGTTCAATGTGCTCTGAAATATCCCATTGTGGATTACAAGAAAACAGCATTAACGAACTGCTCAATGAAAAGAACAGTGTAACTCTGTGAGATGAATTCACACATCAAAAAGTGGTTTCTCTGAAGGCTTATTTTTGTTTTTTAACTGAGGATATATTCTTTGTCACCATAGTCTTCAATGTGCTCCCAAACATCCTATTGCAGATTCCACAAAACAGTGTTAGCAAACTGCTCTATGATGAGAACGGTGTAACTAGTTGAGATGAATTCATCTACCACAAAGCAGTTTCTCAGAAAGCTTCTTTCTATTATTTAGCTGAGGATACTTCCTTTTTCTATATAGGCCTCAATGTGCTCCCAAATATCCCTTTGCAGATTCCACAAAAACAGTGTTAGCATACTGCTCCATGGAAAGAAAGTTATAAGTCTGTGAGATCAATTCATACATCACAAAGAACTTTCTCAGAAAGCTTCTTTCTAGTTTTTATCTGAGGATATTTCATTTGTCAGCATGGGCTTCAACCACATTCAAAATATCCCTTTTCAGATTCCCCAAGAACAGTGCTAACAAACTTCTCCAGGAAAAGAATCGTGTAACTCTGTGAGATAAATTCAGAAATTAGAAAGCCGTCTCTCAGAAAACTTCTTCCTAGTTTTTGTCAGAGGATATTTCCTTTGTCAATGTATGCTTCAATGCAATCCGAAATATCCCACTACAGATTCCAAGAGAACAGTGTTAGCAAACTGCTCAATTAAAATAATAGTATAACTCTGTGAGATAAATGGACACATCAAAGCAGTTTCTCAGAAAGCTTCCTTTCAATTTTATTTTGATGATATTTCCTTTGTCAGTATAGGCTTGAATGCACTTCCAAACATCCTATTGCAGATTTCACAAATAGAGTGTTACCAAGTTGCTCTATGAAAAGAACAGTGTAACTCTGTGAGATTAATTCTCACATCACAAAGCCATTTCTCTGAAATGCTCTTTCTAGTTTTTCTCTGAGGATATTTCCTTTTTCCCTTTAGGCCACAATGGGCTACTAAGTATCCCTATTCAAATTCCACGAAAACAGTGTTAGCAAGCTGCTTCATGAAAAGGAAGGTGTAACTATGTGAGATGAATTCCCACATCGCAGAGAGCTTTCTTGGAAAGCTTCTTTCTAGTTTTTATCTGAGGATATTTCCTTTGTCACCATAGTTTTCAATATGATCTAAAATATTACTTCTCAGATTCCCCAAAAACATTGCTACCACACTGCTCCACGAAAAGAGTCATGTAACTCTGTGAGATGAATACATAAATCAAAAAGCAGTTTCTCAGAAAGCTTTTTTCTACTTTTTGTCTGAGGATGTTTCTTTTGTTACCATAAGTTTCAATGCACTCCGAAATATTCCACTGTGGATTCCAAGCAAACAGTACTACCAAACTGCTCCATGAACAGAATCATGAAACACTGTTAGATGAATTCACAAATCACAAAACTGTTTCTCAGAAAGTTTCATTGTAGTTTTTCTATGAGAATATTTCCCTTTTCAAAATATGTCTCAATGGAATTGCAAATATCCCTTTGCAGATTCCACGAAAATAGTGTTAGCAAACTGCTCCATGAAAAGAAAGGTGTAAATCTCTGAGCTGAATTCACACATCACAAAGTAGTTTCTCAGAAAGTTTCTTTTTGTTTTTTGTCTGAGGATAATTCCTTTGTCAATTCCTTGCTTCAATATGCTCCCAAATATTTTATTGCAATTCCCCAAAAACAGTGCTACAAAACTGATCCATGAAAAGAATCATGTAACTCTGTGAGATAAATTAACACATCACAAAGTTGTTTCTCAGAAAGCTTCTTTCTAGTTTTTTTCGAGGATATTACCTTTGTCACCACAAGCTTTAATGCACTCCAAAATATCCTATCCAATTGTAGATTCCAAGAAAACAGTGATTGAAAACCACTCAGTGAAAACAACATTGTACCTCTCTGAGATGATTTCCAACATTAGAAAGCAGTTTCTCAGAAAACTCTTTCTAGTTTAACTGAGGATATTCCTTTGTCACCATAGGCTTCAAGGCGATCCAAAATATCTCTTCTGAGATTCCCAAAACAGTGCTAAAAAACCACTCCATGAAAAGAAAAGTGTAACTCTGTGAGATGAATTCACACACCACAAAGCAGTTTCTCGGAAAGCTTCTTTCTAGATTTTATCAGAGGATATTTCCTTTGTCATCACAGGCTTCAAAGAGATCAAAATTATCCTTTCTCAGATTCCACAAAAACAGTGGTACCAAACTGATCCATGAAAAGAACCATATAATTCGGTGAGATAAACTAACACATCAGAAAACAGTTTCTTAGAAAGCTTCTCTCTATTTTTTATATGAGGATATTTCCTTTGTCACCATAAGTTTCAATGCACTCGAAAATATCCCATTGTAGGTTTCTGACAAACTACTTTCTAATTTGTGAATTCATCTCACAGACTTACATGATTATTTTCATGCAGCAGTTTGGTAGCACTGTTTCTGGGGAATCTCAGAAGGGATATTTTGGAATGCATTGAAGCCTATAGTGACAAAGGAAATATCCTGAGATAAAAACTAGAAACAAACTTTCCAAGAAACTTCTTTGTGATGTGTGAATTCATCTCACAGAGTTCCACCATTCCTTTCATTGAGAAGTTTGCTGTCACTTTTTTCATGGAATGTGTGATGGGATATTTCAGAGTGTGTTGAAGAATATGGTGAAAAAGGAAATATTCTCAGATAAAAACTAGAAAGAAGCTTTCTGAGAAACAGCTTTGTGATGTGTGTATTCATCTCAGTGAGTTACATCATTCTTTTCATGCAGTAGTTTGGTAGCCCTGTTTTGGGTAATCTGAGAAGGGATATTTTCAGTCCAATTGAAGCCAAGGGTGACAAAGGGAATATCCCCAGAATAAAAAACTAGAAAGAAGTTTTCTGAGAAAACTGTGATTTGTGAATTCATCTCACATATTTACAGCTTTCTTTTCATGGATAAGTTTATTAAGAATGTTTTCATGGAATCTACAAAGGGATATTTGGGAGCACTTTCAGGCCTGTGGTGAAAAACGAAATATGATCAGATTAAAACTGTAAAGAAGTTTTCTGAGAAACTGCTCTGTGGTGTTTGAATTAATCTCACAAAGATACATCATCCTTTTCATTAAACTCTTTGGTAACACTCTTTTTGTGGAGTATGCAAAGGGATTTTTGGGAGTGGAAAGAGACCAAGGTTGAAAAAGGTAATATCTTCAGGTAAAAACTGGAGAGAAAGTTTCTGATAACTCTATTGTGATATGTGCATTCACCTCATAGAGTTAAAGCTTTCTGTTGAGAGAGCACTGTGTCATCACTGTTTGTGTGGTGTCTGATAAGGGATATTTGGGAGCACATGGAAATGGATGGTAAAAAAGCAAATATCCTGAGATAAAAACTAGAAAAAAGCTGTCGAGAAATTTCTTTGGGGTTGGTGAATTCATCACATAGAGTTACACGTTTCTTTTCTTGGAGCAGTTTTGTAGCACTGTTTTTATGAAATCTGCAAAGGGATATTCAGAAGCTCCTAGAGACCTACGGTGAAAGAGAAAATAACTTCAGATATAAACTGGAGAGAAGCTCTTCGTGAAAAGGTTTTGTGTTGTGTGTATTCAGTTCATAGAGTTTAATCTTTTTGTTGGTTGAGCAGTTCATCATCACTGTGTTTGTGGTATCTGAGGAGGGATATTGGGAGCACAATGAAGCCTATCGCAGAAAAGGAAACATCCTTAGATTAAAACTGGAAAGAAGCTTCTTGAGAAACTGCTTTGTGATGCTGAATTTATATCACAGTGTTAAAACTTTCTTTTCAATGTACAGTTTGGTAGCACTGTTTTTGTGGAATCTACAGAGGGATATTTTGGTGCACATAAAATCCAAAGGTGAAAATAGAAATTTCTTCAAGTAAAAACTGGAGAAAAGACTTCAGAGAAACTCCTTTGTGATGTGTGCATTCATCTCATAGAGTTAAACCTTTTTGTTGAGGTATCACTTTGGCATCTCTGTTTTTGTGGTGTCTAAGAAGAGATATTTGGGAGCACATTGAACGCTGCTGGTGGAAAAGAAATATCCTCATGTAAAAGCTAGAAAGAAGCCTTCTGAAATACCACTTTGTGATGTCTTAATTCATCTTACAGAGTAACATGATACTTTTCATGGATCAGTTTGGTAGCATTGTGATTGGGGAATCTGAAAAGGGATATTTTGATCACATTGAAGCCTATGGTGACAAAGGAAATATCCTCAGGTGAAAACTAGAAAGAAGTTTTCTGAGAAAGTTCTATGTAATCTGTGAATTCACCTCAGAGTGTTACACCTTTCTTTTCATGTAAGAGTTTGCTGACACTTTTTTCCTGGAATCTGCAAAGGGATATTTAGGAGTGCCTTGAGGCCTATGTTGAAAAAGGAAATATCCTCAGATAAAAAGTAGAAAGAAGCTTTTGGATAAACTGCTTTGTGATGTGTGAATTCATCTCACTGAGTTACACTGTTCTTTTCATTGAGCAGTTTGCTAACTGTTTTATTGGGATCTGCAATGGTATATTTTGTAGCACTTTGAAGCTTATAATGACAAACGCAATATCGTCATATAAAAACTAGATAGAAACTTTCTGAGAAACTGCTTCATGTTGTGTTAATTCATCACACAGCATTACACGATTCTTTTTTGGAGTAGTTTGCTAACACTGTTTTTGTGAAATCTGCAATGGAATATTTGGGCATGCATTGAAGCCTATGGTGAGAAAAGAAATATCCTCAGAAAAAAAACAAAAAGAAGCTTTCTGAGATGCTGCTTTGTGATGTGTGAATTGTCTCACAGATTTACACCTTTCTTTTCATGGAGCAGGTTACTAATACTGTTTTCATGGAATCTGCAAAGGAATATTTGGGAGCACTTTGAGGCCTATGGTGAAAAAGCAAATATCCTCAGATAAGAACTAGAAAGAAGCTTTCTGAGAAGTTTCCTTGGGATGGGTGAATTCATCACACAGTATTACATGTTTCCTTTCTTTGAGCAGTTTGGTAGCACTGTTTTTATGGAATCTGCAACGGTATGTTCAGGAGCTCCTAGAGGCCTACAATGAAAAAGGAAATAACTTCAGATAAAAACTGGAGAGAAGCTTTTCAAGAAAAGGTTTTGTGTTGTTTGTATTTAGCTAATAGAATGTAAACTTTTTGTTAATTGAGCAGTTCATCATCACTGTTTTGTGGTATCTGAGGAGGGATATTAGGGAGCACATTGAAGCTTATGGTGGAAAAGGAAATATCTTCAGATAAAAACTAGAAAGAAGTTTCCTGAGAAACTGGTTTGTGATGGGTGAATTTATCTCACAGTGTTAAAACTTTCCTTTCATTGTGCAATTTGGTAGCACTGTTTTTGTGGAAACTGCCGAGTGATATTTGGGAGCACATAGAATCCAAAGGTGAAAGTAGAAAATTCTTCAAGTAAAAACATAAGAGAAGATTTCAGAGAAACTCCTTTGTGATGTGTGCATTCATGTCATAGAGCTAAAAGTTTTTGATGAGGGAAAACTTTGGCATCGCTGTTTTTGTGGTGTATGGGAATGCATATTTGGGAGCACATTGAACCCTGTGGTGGAAAAGGAAATATCCTCATATAATTACTAGAAAGAAGATTTCTGAAATGCCGCTTTGTGTTGTATTAGTTCATCTTATAGAGTAACATGATTCTTTTCATGGATCAGTTTGGTAGCACTGTTTTTGGGGAATTTGAGATGGGATGTTTTATAACCCTTTGAAGCCTATGGTGACAATGGAAATATCCTTAGATTTAAACTAGAAAGAAGCTTCCTGAGAAATTTCTTTGTAATGTGTGAATTCATCTTTCAGAGTTACACTGTTCTTTTAATTGATCAGATTGCTAACACCGTTTTCATGGTTTCTACAAACGTATATATTGAAGTGCATTGAGGCCTATAATTAAAAAAGAAAATATTCTCAGATAAAAATAGAAATAATTCAGAAAAGCTGGAAATTGAAAAAATAAGAGCGCATCTCCTCCTGCAAAGGAGCGCAGCCGATCTCCAGCAACGGATCAAAGCTGGTCAGAGAATGACTTTGACGAGATGAGAGAAGAAGGCTTCAGTCCATCAGACTTCTCAGAGCTAAAGGAGGAATTACGTACCCAGTGCAAAGAAACTAAAAATCTTGAAAAAAGAGTGGAAGAATTGACAGCTAGACTAATTAATGCAGAGAAGATCATAAACGAAATGACAGAGATGAAAACCATGACACGAGAAATACGTGACAAATGCACAAGCTTCAGTAACCGACTCGATCAACTGGAAGAAAGAGTATCAGCGATTGAGGATCAAATGAATGAAATGAAGCGAGAAGAGAAACCAAAAGAAAAAAGAAGAAAAAGAAATGAACAAAGCCTGCAAGAAGTATGGGATTATGTAAAAAGACCAAATCTACGTCTGATTGGGGTGCCTGAAAGTGAGGGGGAAAATGGAACCAAGTTGGAAAACACTCTTCAGGATATCATCCAGGAGAAATTCCCCAACCTAGTAGGGCAGGACAACATTCAAATTCAGGAAATACAGAGAACACCACAAAGATACTCCTCCAGAAGAGCAACTTCAAGACACATAATTGCCAGACTCACTAAAGTTGAAATGAAGGAAAAAATCTTAAGGGCAGCCAGAGAGAAAGGTCGGGTTACCCACAAAGGGAAGCCCATCAGACTAACGCAGATCTCTCGGCAGAAACTCTACAAGCCAGAAGAGAGTGGGGGCCAATATTCAACGTTCTTAAAGAAAAGAATTTTAAACCCAGAATTTGATATCCAGCCAAACTAAGTTTCATCAGTGAAGGAGAAATAAAATCCTTTACAGATAAGCAAATGCTTAGAGATTTTGTCACCACCAGGCCTGCCTTACAAGAGACCCTGAAGGAAGCCCTAAACATGGAAAGGAACAACCGGTACCAGCCATTGCAAAAACATGCCAAAATGTAAAGACCATCGAAGCTAGGAAGAAACTGCATCAACTAACGAGCAAAATAACCAGTTAATATCATAATGACAGGATCAAGTTCACACATAACAATATTAACCTTAAATGTAAATGGACTAAATGCTCCAATTAAAAGACACAGACTGGCAAACTGGATCAAGAGTCAAGACCCATCAGTCTGCTGTATTCAGGAGACCCATCTCACATGCAGAGACATACATAGGCTCAAAATAAAGGGATGGAGGAAGATCTAACAAGCAAATGGAGAACAAAAAAAAGCAGGGGTTGCAATCCTAGTCTCTGATAAAACAGACTTTAAACTATCAAAGATCAAAAGAGACAAAGAAGGCCATTACATAATGGTAAAGGGATCAATTCCACAGGAAGAGCTAACTATCCTGAATATATATGCTCCCAATACAGGAGCACCCAGATTCATAAAGCATGTCCTTAGAGACTTACAAAGAGACTAAGACTGCCCTACAGTAATAATGGGAGACTTCAACACTCCACTGTCAACATTAGACAGATCAATGAGACAGAAAGTTAACAAGGATATCCAGGAATTGAACTCATCTCTGCACCAAGCGGACTTAATAGACATCTATAGAACTCTCCATCCGAAATCAACAGAATGCACATTATTCTCAGCACCACATCACACTTATTCCAAAATTGACCACATAGTTGGAAGTAAAGCACTCCTCAGCAAATGTACAAGAACAGAAATTATAACAAACTGTCTCTCAGACCACAGTGCAATCAATCTAGAACTCAGGACTAAGAAACTCAATCAAAACCGCTCAACTACATGGAAACTGAGCAACCTGCTCCTGAATGACTACTGGGTACATAATGAAATGAAGGCAGAAATAAAGATGTTCTTTGAAACCAATGAGAACAAAGATACAACATACCAGAATCTCTGGGACACATTTAAAGCAGTGTGTAGAGGGAAATTTATAGCACTAAATGCCCACAAGAGAAAGCAGGAAAGATCTAAAATTGACACTCTAACATCACAATTAAAAGAACTAGAGAAACAAGAGCAAACACATTCAAAAGCTAGCAGAAGGCAAGAAATGACTAAGATCAGAGCAGAACGGAAGGAGATAGAGACACAAAAAACCCTCCAAAAAATCAATGAATCCAGGAGTTGGTTTTTTGAAAAGATCAACAAAATTGACAGACCACTAGCAAGACTAATAAAGAAGAAAAGAGAGAGGAATCAAATAGACACAATAAAAAATGATAAAGGGAATATCACCACTGACCCCACAGATATACAAACAACCATCAGAGAATACTATAAACAGCTCTACGCAAATCAACTAGAAAATCTAGAAGAAATGGATATTTTCCGGGACACTTACACTCTCCCAAGACTAAACCAGGAAGAAGTTGAATCCCTGAATAGACCAATAGCAGGCTCTGAAATTGAGGCAATCATTAACAGCCTACCCACCAAAAAAGTCCAGGACCAGATGGATTCACAGCTGAATTCTACCAGAGGTACAAGGAGGAGCTGGTACCAGTCCTTCTGAAACTATTCCAATCAATAGAAAAAGAGGGAATCCTCCCTAACTCATTTTATGAGGCCAACATCATCCTGATACCAAAGCCTGGCAGAGACACAACAAAAAAAGAGAATTTTAGACCAATATCCCTGATGAACATCGATGCAAAAATTCTCAGTAAAATACTGGCACACCGGATTCAGCAGCAAATCAAAAAGCTTATCCACCATGATCAAGTGGGCTTCATCCCTGGGATGCAAGGCTGGTTCAACATTCACAAATCAATAAACGTAATCCAGGATATAAACAGAACCAAAGACAAGAACCACATGATTATCTCAATAGATGCAGAAAAGGCTTTTGACAAAATTCAACAGCCCTTCATGCTAAAAACGCTCAATAAATTCGGTATTGATGGAACGTACCTCAAAATAATAAGAGCTATTTATGACAAACCCACAGCTAATATCATACTGAATGGGCAAAAATTGGTAAAAATCCCATTGAAAAGTGGCACAAGACAGGGATGCCCTCTCTCACCACTCCTATTCAACATAGTGTTGGAAGTTCTGGCTAGGGCAATCAGGCAAGAGAAAGAAATCAAGGGTATCCAGTTAGGAAAAAAGAAGTCAAATTGTCCCTGTTTGCAGATGACATGATGGTATATTTAGAAAACCCCATTGTCTCAGCCCAAAATCTCCTTCAGCTGATAAGAAACTTCAGCAAAGTCTCAGGATACAAAATTAATGTGCAAAAATCACAAGCATTCTTATACACCAGTAACAGACAAACAGAGAGCCAAATCAGGAATGAACTTCCATTCACAATTGCTTCAAAGAGAATAAAATACCTAGGAATCCAGCTTACAAGGGATGTCAAGGACCTCTTCAAGGAGAACTACAAACCACTGCTCAGTGAAATAAAAGAGGACACAAACAAATGGAAGAACATACCATGCTCATGGATAGGAAGAATCAATATCGTGAAAATGGCCATATTGCCCAAGGTGATTTATAGATTCAATGCCATCCCCATCAAGCTACCAATGAGTTTCTTCACAGGATTGGAAAAAACGGCTTTAAAGTTCATATGGAACCAAAAAGGAGCCCGCATTGCCAAGACAATCCTAAGTCAAAAGGACAAAGCAGGAGGCATCATGCTACCGGACTTCAAACTATACTAAAAGGCTACAGTAACCAAAACAGCATGGTACTGGTACCAAAACAGAGATATAGACCAATGGAACAGAACAGAGTCCTCAGAAATAATACCACACATCTACAGCCATCTGATCTTTGACAAACCTGAGAGAAACAAGAAATGGGGAAAGGATTCCCTATTTAATAAATGGTGCTGGGAAAATTGGCTAGCCATAAGTAGAAAGCTGAAACTGGATCCTTTCCTTACCCCTTATAGGAAAATTAATTCAAGATGGATTAGAGACTTAAATGTTAGACCTAATACCATAAAAACCCTAGAAGAAAATCTAGGTAGTACCATTCAGGACATAGGCATGGGCAAGGACTTCATGTCTAAAACACCAAAAGCAACGGCAGCAAAAGCCAAAATTGACAAATGGGATCTAACTAAATTAAAGAGCTTTTGCACAGCAAAAGAAACTACCATCAGAGTGAACAGGCAACCTACAGAATGGGAGAAAATTTTTGCAACCTACTCATCTGACAAAGGGCTAATATCCAGAATCTACAAAGAACTCAAACAAATTTACAAGAAAAAAACAAACAACCCCATCAAAAGTGGGCAAAGGATATGAACAGACATTTCTCAAAAGAAGACATTCATACAGCCAACAGACACATGAAAAAATGCTCATCATCACTGGCCATCAGAGAAATGCAAATCAAAACGACAATAAGATTCCATCTCACACCAGTTAGAATGGCAATCATTAAGAAGTCAGGAAGCAACAGATGTTGGAGAGGATGTGGAGAAATAGGAACACTTTTACACTGTTGGTGGGATTGTAAACTAGTTCAACCATTATGGAAAACAGTATGGCCATTCCTCAAGGATCTAGAACTAAATGTACCCTATGACCCAGCCATCCACTACTGGGTATATACCCAAAGGATTATAAATTATTCTACTACAAAGACACATGCACACGTATGTTTATTGCAGCACTATTCACAATAGCAAAGACTTGGAATCAACCCAAATGTACATCTGTGACAGACTGGATTAAGAAAATGTGGCACATATACACCATGGAATACTATGCAGCCATAAAAAAGGATGAGGTTGCGTCCTTTGTAGGGACATGGATGCAGCTGGAAACCATCATTATTAGCAAACTATCACAAGAACAGAAAACCAAACACCGCATGTTCTCACTCATAGGTGGGAACTGAACAATGAGATCACTTGGACTTGGGAAGGGGAACATCACACATCGGGGCCTATCATGGGGAGGGGGGAGGAGGGAGGGATTACATTGGGGAGTTATACATGATATAAATGATAAATTGATGGGTGCTGACGAGTTGATGGGTGCAGCACACCAACATGGCATAAGTATACATATGTAACAAACCTGCACGTTATGCACATGTACCCTAGAACTTAAAGTATAATAAAAAAAAAAAAAGAAATAATTGGGGGGCGGAGCAAGATGGCCGAATATAAACAGATCCAGTCTCCAGCTCCTAGTGCAAGTGACACAGAAGACAGGTGATTTCTGCATTTTCAGCTGAGGTACCATGTTCATCTCACTAGGGAATGCTGGACAATCGGTGCTGGACAGCTGCTGCAGCCCGACCAGTGAGAGCTGAAGCAGGGAGAGACATCACCTCACCTTGAAATCACAAGGGGGAAGGGAATCCCTTTTCCTAGCCAGGGGAACTGAGATACACAACATCTGGAAAATCAGGTAACTCCCGCCCAAATACTGCACTTTACCAAGGGTCTTAGCAAACGGTACACCAGGAGATTATATCCCACACCTGGCTGGGAGGGTCCAGCACCAACAGAGCCTCTCTCATTGCTAACACAGCAGTCTGCAATCTAATGGCAAGGCAGCAGCAAGGCTGGGGGAGGGGCGCCCGCCATTGCTGAGGCTTAAGTAGGTAAACAAAGCTGCTGGGAAGCTTGAACTGGCTGTAGTCCACAACAGCTCAAGGAGTCCTGCCAGTCTCTGTAGACTCCACCTCTGAGGACAAGGCACAGCTAAACAAACAAACAAAAAACAGCAGAAACCTCTGCAGATGCAAACGTCCCTGTCTGACCACTTTGAAGAGAGCAGTGGATCTCTCAACAGAGACACTGGGATCTGAGAACAGACAGACTGTCTGCTCAAGTAGGTCCCTGATCCCTGAGGAGCCTAACTGGGAGAAATCTCCCAGTAGAGGCAGACCAACACCACACATCACACAGTGGGGTACACTCTTGAGATGAATCTTCCAAAGCAGCAATCAGACAGTTACACTCTCTGTTCAGCAATATTCTATCTTCTGTGGCAACCGCTGCTGATACCCAGGCAAACAGGGTCTGGAGTGGACCTCAAGCAATCTCCAACAGACCTACCACTGAGGATCCTGACTGTTAGAAGGAAAAATAACAAACAGGAAGGACACCCACACCAAAACCCCATCAGTACGTCACCATCATCAAAGAACAAAGGGAGATAAAACCACAAAGATGGGGAAAAAGCAGGACAGAAAAGCTGGAAATTCAGAAAATAAGAGAGCGTCCCCCCTCCAAAGGAACACAACTCATCACCAGCAATGTATCAAAGCTGGATGGACAGTGACTTTGACAACCTGAGAGAAGAAGGCTTCAGTCCATCAGACTTCTCAGAGCTAAAGGAGGAATTACATATCCAGCGCAAAGAAACTAAAAGTCTTGAAAAAAGAATGGATGAATGAATAACTAACAGAGAAGGACATAAATGAACTGACAGAGATAAAAACCATGACATGAGAAATGGGTGACAAATGCACAAGCTACAGTAACCAACTCGACCAACTGGAAGAAAGAGTATCAGTGATTGAGGATAAAATGAATGAAATGTAGCCAGAAGAGAAGTCTAAAGAAAAAAGAGGAAAAATAAATGAACAAAGCCTTCAAGAAGTATGAGATTATGTGAAAACACCAAATCTACGTCTGACTGTGGTGCCTGAAAGTGAGGGGGAATATGTAATCAAGTTGGAAAACACTCTTTAGGATATCATCCAAAAGAACTTGCCCAACATAGTAAGGCAGGCCAACATTCAAATTCAGGAAATACAGAGAATGCCACAAAGATACTCTGCCAGAAGAGCAACTCCAAGACACATAATTGCCAGATTCACCAAAGTTGAAATGAAGGAAAAAATCTTAAGGGCAGCCAGAGAGAAAGGTCGGGTTACCCACAAAGGGAAGCCCATCAGAATAACAGCAGACCTCTCGGCAGAAACTCTCCAAGCCAGAAGAGAGTGGGGGCCAATATTCAACATTCTTAAAGAAAAGAATTTTCAACTCAGAATTTCATATCCAGCCAAACTAAGCTTCATAAGTGAAAGAGAAATAAAATCCTTTACAGAAAAGCAAATGCTTAGAGATTTTGTCACCACCAGGCCTGCCTTACAAGAGACCCTGAAGGAAGCCCTAAACATGGAAACGAACAACCAGTACCAGCCATTAAAAAACATGCCAAAATGTAAAGACCATTGATGCTAGGAAGAAACTGTATCAACTAACGACCAAAAGAAGTAGTTAATATCATAATGGCAGGATCAAGTTCACACATAACAATATTAACCTTAAATGTAAATGGACTAAATGCTCCAATGAAAAGACACAGACTGGCAAACTGGATAAAGAGTCAAGACCCATGAGTTTGCTGTTTTCAAGAGCCCTATCTCACATGCAGAGAAACACATAGGCTCAAAATAAAGGGATGGAGAAAGATCTACCAAGCAAATGGAGAACAAAAGAAAGCAGTGTTTGCAGTCCTAGTCTCTGATAAAACAGACTTTAAACCATCAAACATCAAAAGAGACAAGGCCATTACATAATGGTAAAGGGATCAATTCAACAGGAAGAGCTAACTCTCCTAAATATATATGCACCCAGTACAGGAGCACCCAGATTCATAAAGCAAGTCCTTAGAGACTTACAGAGAGACTTAGACTCCCATACAATAATAATGGGAGACTTCAACACCTCACTGTCAAAATTAGACAGATCAACAAGACAGAAAGTTAACGAGGATATCCAGGAATTGAACTCATCTCTGCAGCAAGCTGACCTAACAGACATCTACAGAACTCTCCACCCCAAATCAACAGAATATACATTCTTCTCAGCGCCACATCGCACTTATTCCAAAATTGACCACATATTTGGAAGTAAAGCACTCCTCAGCAAATGTCAAAGAACAGAAATTATAACAAACTGTCTCTCAGACCACAGTGCAATCAAACTAGAACTCAGGACTAAGAAACTCAATCAAAACCACTCAACTACATGGAAACTGAACAACCTGCTCCTGAATGACTACTGGGTACTAACAAAATGAAGGCAGAAATAAAAATGTTCTTTGAAACGAATGAGAACAAAGATACAACATAGCAGAATCTCTGGGACACATTTAAAGCAGTGTGTAGAGGGAAATTTATAGCACTAAATGCCCACAAGAGAAAGCAGGATTGATCTAAAATTGACACTCTAACATCACAATTAAAAGAACTAGAGAGGCAAGAGCAAACACATTCAAAAGCTAGCAGAAGGCAAGAAATAACTAAGATTGGAGCAGAACTGAAGGAGATAGAGACACAAAAAACCCTCCAAAAAATCAATGAATCCAGGAGTTGGTTTTTTGAAAAGATCAACAAAATTGACAGACTGCTAGCAAGACTACTAAAGAAGAAAAGAGAGAAGAATCAAATGGACACAATAAAAAATGATAAAGGGGATATCACCACAGACCCCAGAGAAATACAAACTACCATCAGAGAATACTATAAACACCTCTACGCAAATAAATTAGAAAATCTAGAAGAAATAGATAATTTCTTGGACACTTACACTCTCCCAAGACTAAACCAGGAAGAAGTTGAATCCCTGAATAGACCAATAGCAGGCTCTGAAATTGAGGCAATAATTAATAGCCTATCAACCAAAAAAAGTTCAGGACCTGATGGATTCACAGCTGAATTCTACCAGAGGTACAAGGAGGAGCTGGTACCATTCCTTCTGAAACTATTCCAATCAATTGAAAAAGAGGGAATCCTCCCTAACTCATTTTATGAGTCCAACATCATCCTGATACCAAAGCCTGGCAGAGACACAACAAAAAAAGAGAATTTTAGACCGATAACCCTGGTGAACATCGATGCAAAAATCCTCAGTAAAATACTGGCAAACCGGATCCAGCAGCACATCAAAAAGCTTGTCCACCATGATCAAGTGGACTTCATCCCTGGGATGCAGAGCTGATTCAACATACGCAAATCAATAAATGTAATCCAGCATATAAACAGAACCAAAGACAAGAACCACATGATTATCTCAATAGATGCAGAAAAGGCTTTTCACAAAATTCAACAGCCCTTCATGCTAAAAACGCTCAATAAATTTGGTATTGATGGAACGTATCTCAAAATAATAAGAGCTATTTATGACAAACCAACAGCCAATATCACACTGAATGGGCAAAAACTGGAAAAATTCCCTTTGAAAACTGGCAGAAGACGGATGCCCTCTGTCACCACTCCTATTCAACATAGTGTTGGAAGTTCTGGCTAGGGCAATCAGGCAAGATAAAGAAATAAAGGGTATTCAGTTAGGAAAAGAAGAAGTCAAATTGTCTCTGTTGGCAGATGACATGATTGTATATTTAGAAAACCCCATCGTCTCAGCCCAAAATCTCTTAAGCTGATAAGCAACTTCAGCAAAGTCTCAGGATACAAAATTAATGTACAAAAATCACAAGCATTCTTATACACCAGTAACAGACAAACAGAGAGCCAAATCATGAATGAACTTCCATTCACAATTGCTTGAAAGGGAATAAAATACCTAGGAATTCAACATACAAGGGATGTAAAGGACCGCTTCAAGGAGAACTACAAACCACTGCTCAGTGAAATAAAAGAGGACACAAACAAATAGAAGAACATACCATGCTCATGAATAGGAAGAATGAATATTGTGAAAATGGCCATACTGCCCAAGGTTGTTTATAGATTCAATGCCATCCCCATCAAGCTACTAATGAGTTTCTTCACAGAATTGGAAAAAACGGCTTTAAAGTTCATATGAAACCAAAAAAGAGCCTGCATTGCCAAGACAATCCTAAGTCAAAAGAACAAAGCTGGAGGCATCACGCTACCTGATTTCAAACTACACTACAAGGCTACAGTAACCAAAGCAGCATGGTACTGATACCAAAACGGAAATATAGACCAATGGAACAGAACAGAGTCCGCAGAAATAATACCACACATCTACAGTCATCTCATCTTTGACAAACCTGAGAAAAACAAGAAATGAGGAAAGGATTCCCTATTTAAAACATGTGCTGGGAAAATTGGCTAACCATAAGTAGAAAGCTGAAACAGGATCCTTTCCTTACTCCTTATATGAAAATTAATTCAAGATGGATTAGAGACTTGAATGTTAGACATAAAACCATAAAAACCCTAGAAGAAACCTGGGTAGTACTATTCAGGACATAGGCATGGGCAAGGACTACATGTCTAAAACACCAAAAACAATGGCAACAAAAGCCAAAATTGACAAATGGGATCTAAGTAAACTAAAGAGCTTCTGCACAGCAAACGAAAGTACCATCAGAGTAAACAGGCAACTTACAGAACGGGAGAAAATTTTTGCAATCTACTCATCTGACTAAGGGCTCATATCCAGAACCTAGAAAGAACTCAAAAAAATTTCCAAGAAAAAAACAAACAACCCCATCAAAAAGTGGGGAAAGGATATGAACAGACATTTCTCAAAAGAAGACATGCATACAGCCAACAGACACATGAAAAAATGCTCATCATCACTCACCATCAGAGAAATGCAAATCAAATCCACAATGAGATACCATCTCACACCAGTTAGAATGGCAATCATTAAAAAGTCAGGAAACAACAGCTTCTGGAGAGGATGTGGAGAAATAGGAACACTTTTACACTGTTAGTGGGATTGTAAACTAGTTCAACCATTATAGAAAGCAGTATGGTGATTCCTCAAGGATCTAGAACTAGAAGTACCATATGACCCAGCCATCCCATTACTGGGTATACACCCAAAGATTATAAATCATGCTGCTATAAAGACACATGCACATGAATGTTTATTGCGCCACTATTCACAATAGCACAGACTTAGAATCAACCCAAATGTCCATCAGTGATAGACTGGATTAAAAAATGTGGCACATATACACCATGGAATACTATGCAGCCATAAAAAAGGATGACTTTGTGTCCTTTGTAGGGGCATGGATGCAGCTGGAAACCATTCTTAACATTCTTGCATCATTCTTTTTTTTTTTTTTGAGACGGAGTCTTGCTCTGCCACCCAGGCTGGAGTGCAGTGGCCGGATCTCAGCTCACTGCAAGCTCCGCCTCCCGGGTTTACGCCATTCTCCTGCCTCAGCCTCCCGAGTAGCTGGGACTACAGGCGCCCGCCTCGTCGCCCGGCTAGTTTTTTTTTTTTGTATTTTTAAGTAGAGACAGGGTTTCACCGTATTAGCCAGGATGGTCTCGATTTCCTGACCTCGTGATCCGCCCGTCTCGGCCTCCCAAATCTTGCATCATTCTTAACAAACTATCACAAGAACAGAAAACCAAACCCCGCATGTTCTCACTCATAGGTGGGAACTGAACAATGAGATCACTTGGACTCCAGAAGGGGAACATCACACACGGGGCCTATCATGGGGAGGGGGGAGGGGGTTATTGCACTGAGAGTTATACCTGATGTAAATGACGAGTTGATGGGCGCTGACGAGTTTATGGGTGCAGCACACCAACATGGCACAAGTGTACATATGTAACAAACCTCCAAGTTATGCACATGTACCCTAGAACTTTAAGTATAATAATAAAATTTTAAAAAGAATAGAAAACAAACAAGAAAAATCATCTGATAACAACAAGAAAGAAGCTTTCTGAGAAAGTCCTTTGTGATGTGTGAATTCATCTCACAGAGTTACACCTTCCTTTTCATGGAGCGGTTTGCAAACACTGCTTTCACATAATCTGCAAAGCGATGTATGGGAGTGCATTGAGGCCTATCATGTAAAAGAAAATATACTCAGATAAAAACTGGAAATAAACTTCCTGAGATAATTCTTTTTTCTGTGTGAATTCATCTCACAGAGTTACACCTTTCTTTTCGTGGAGCAGTTTGCTAACACTACTTTCTTGGAATCTGCAAAGGGATATTTGGGAGTGCCTTGAGGCCTGTGATGAAAAAGGAAATATCCTCAGATATAAACTAGAAAGAAGCTTTCTGAGAAACTGCTTTGCGATGTGTAACTCTCAAAGAGTTACACTTTTCATTGAACACTTTGGTATCACTGTTTTTGGGGAATCTGCAAAGGGATTTTTGGGAGATCATAGAGACCTATGATGAAAAAGAAAATATCTCCAGATAAAACCTGGAGAGAAGGATTTGAGGAGCTGCTTAGTGATGTGCGTATTCACCTCATATGTGTAAACCATTTTGTTGATTGGGCCGTATGGATTCACTGTTTTTGTGGTGTCTGATAAGGGATATTTGGGAGGGCATTGAAGCTCATGGTGGAAAAAAAAATATGCAAAGGTAAAAACTAGAAAGGAGCTTCTTGAGAAATTTCTTTGTGATGGGTTATTTCAACTCCCAGAGGTAAACTATTCTTTTCATTGAGCAGTTTGGTAACCCTGCTTTGTGGAATCTACAAAGTGGTATTTGGAGCACAGAGAAGCCTATGGTGAAAACGGAAATACCCTTAGATACAAACTAGAAAGAACCTTTCTGAGAGACTGTTTTATGATGGCTGAATTCATCTCACAGAGTTAAATCTTTCTTTTCATTGAGCAGTTTGGTAATGCTGTTATTGTGGAATATGCAAAGTGATATTCAGGAATGGATACAGGCCACGTTTGAAAAACATAATATCTTCAGGTAAAAACTAGAGCGAGAGTTTCCGATAACTACTCTGTGAAGTGTGCATTAATCTCATAAGGGTAAAGATTTCTGTTGAGAGAGCAGTTTGGCATCACAGTTTTTGTGGTGTCTCAGAAGGCATATTTGGGAGCGTATGGAACTTGATAGTGTAAAAGGAAATATCCTGAGATAAAAACTAGAAAGAAGCTTCCTGAGAAATTTCTTTGTGATGGATGAATTCATTACACAGAATTACACGTTTGTTTTCCTTGAGCAGTTTGGTAGCACAGTTTTTATGGAATCTGCAAAGGGATATTTCAGAGGCTATAGAGGTCTAAGGTGATAAAAGAAACTTCTCGAGGTAAAAACTGGAAAATAAATTTTAGAGATATTCCTTTGTAATGTGTGCATTCGTCTCAAAGAGCTAAACGTTTCTGTTGAGGGAGCACTTTGACATCACTGCTTTTGTGGTGTCTCGGAAAGGATATTTTGCAGCACATGGAAGTCGATGTTAGAAATGGAAATATCCTGAGATAAAAACTAGAAAGAAGCTTTCTGAGAAATTTCTTTGTGATGGGTGAATTCATCATGCAGAGTTATACCTTTGTTTTCTTGTAGCAGTTTGGTAGGATTGTTTTTATGGAATCTGCAAAGGGGTAATTGGGAAGTCTTAGAGGCCTAAGTGAAAAAGTAAAATTATCCTGGTAAAAACTGGAGAGAAGCATTTGGAGAAAATACTTTCTGATGTGTGCATTCATCTCATATTGCTAAAAGTTTCTGTTGTGGGAGACCTTTGGTATCACTGTTTTTGTGTTGTCTGAGAAGGGATATTTGGGTGTGCATTGAAACCTATGGTGACAAACGAAATATCCTGAGACAAAAACCAAAAAGAAGCTTTCTGAGAAACTGCTTTGCAATGTGTGAATTCATCTCACTGATTTACACCTTTCTTTTCATGGAGCAGTTTGCTAACACTGATTTCGTGGAATCTGCAAAGGGATATTTGTGAGCTCATTGAGGGAAATGTTGAAAAAGGAAATATCCTAAGACAAAAACTACAAAGACGCTTTCTGAGAAACTATTTTGTGATTTATGAATTCATCTCAGAGTTACAACATTCTCTTCATGGAGCAGTTGGGTAGCACTGTTTTTGGGGAATCTGATAAGGGAAATTTTGGAACGCATTGAAGCCTATGGTGAAAAAGGAAATATCCTCATATAAATTCTTGAAAGAAACTTTCTGAAAAACTTCTTTGTAATGTGTGAGTTCATCTCACAGTATTACACTGTTCTTTTCATTGAGAAGTTGCTAACACTTTTTTTGTGGAATCTTTGATGGGATATTCCGGAGTACATTGAGAAATATGGTGAAAAAGGAAATATCCTCATATAAAAACTAGCAAGACGCTTTCTGAGAAACAGTGATGTGATGTGTGAATTCATCTCAAAGAGTTACACAATTCTTGTCATGGAGTAGTTTTTTAGCACTGTTTTTGGGGAATCTGAAAAGTGATATATGGGAGAGCATTGAGGCCTATTGTGAAAAAGAAAATATGCTCAGATAAAAAGTAGAAAGAAGCTTTCTGAGAAACAACTTTTGGATGTGTGAATTTATCTCACCAAGATACACTGTCTTACCATTGAGCAGTTTGATAACACTGTTTTCATGTAATCTGCAAAGCGATATTTGTGAGCACTTTGAGGCCTATGGTAAAAAAGGAAGTATCCTCAGATTAAAACCAGAAAGAAATTTTCTGGGAAACTGCTTTGTGATGTGTGTATTCAACTCACAGAGTTACACTGTTCTTTTCGTTGAGCAATTTGCTTACACTGTTTTCTTGGAATCTGCAATTTGATATTTGGGAGCACATTGAGGATGATGGTGGAAAAGTAAATATGCACAGATAGGAAGTAGAAAGGAGATTTCAGAGAAATTGCTTTGTGATGGGTGAATTCATCAGACACAATTACACCTTTCTTTTCTTTGAGTAGTTTGGTAGCACTGTTTCTAGGAATTTGCAAAGTGATATTCGGGAGCTACTAGAGGCCTACGGTGAAAAGAGAGATAACTTCAGATGAAGACCTTGGAGAAGCTTTTCGAAATATGGTTTTGTGATGTGTATATTCATCTCAGAGTTTAACATTTTTGTTGATTGAGGAGTTCAGCATCACAGTTTTTGTGGTATCTGAGACAAATTATTTGGGAGCACATTGAAGTCTATGGTGAAAAAGGAAATATTATCATATTTAAACTATTCTTTAAAAAGAAGCTTTCAGAGAAACTACTTTTGGATGTATGAATTCATCTCATAGAGGTACACTAGTGTTTTCAGTGAGCAGTTAGATAACACTTTTTTCATGGGATCTGCAATAGGATATTTCAAAGCACATTGACGCCTATGGTGACAAAGGAAATACCTCCAGATAAAAACCAAAGAAGCTTTTTGAGAAAGTGCTTTGTGATATGTGAATTCATTTCACACAGTTACACTATTCTTTTCATTGAGCAGTTTGTTAACACTGTTTTCTTGGAATCTGCAATGGGATATTTTGGAGCACATTGAAGCTTAGGGTGACAAAGGAAATATCATAATATAAACACTAAAAAGAAGCTTTCTGAGAAACTGCTTTGTGTGTGTTATTTCATCTCGAATAGTTACATGATAATTTTCATGGGTCAGTTTCTTAGCAGTGTTTTTGGGGAATCTGAGAAGGTATATTTTGGATCACATTGAACCCTATGGTGACAAAGAAATATCTTCAGATAAAAACTAGAAAGAAGCATTCAGAGGAAGTTCTTTATGATGCGTGAATTCATCTCACAGAGTTACACCTTTCTTTTCATGGAGCAGTTTGCTGACACTGTTGTCATGTAATCTGTAATGGGATATTCCAGAGCACCTTAAGATCTAGAGTGAAAAAGGAAATATCCTCACATAAAAACTAGAAAGAAGCTTTCTGAGAAACTACTTTGTGATCAGCGAATTTGTCTCAAAGAGTTACACTCTTCTTTTCATTGAGCAGTTTGGTAGCACTCTTTTTGGGGAATTTGCAAAGGGATTTTTGGGAGCTCATAGAGGCCTATGGTGAAAAAGGAAATATCTTCAGATAAAAATTGGAGAGAAGGTTTTTGAGAAACACTTTTGTGATGTGTATATTCATCTCATAGAGATAAGCCATTTTTTTGATAGAGCAGTATGGCCTCACTGGGGTTTTTTTGTGTCTGAGAAGGGATATTGGGAGCACATTGAGGCTGAGGGTGGAAAAGTAAATATGCACAGATAAAAACTGGAAAGGATGTTTCCAAGAAATTTCCTTGTGATGCGTGAATTCATCTCCAAGAGGTAAACCATTCTTTTCATTGAGCAGTTTGATTACCCAGTTTCTGTGGAATCTACAAAGTGGTATTTCAGGCGCAGAGAAGCCTATGGTAAAAAAGGAAATACCCTCATATAAAAAGTAGAAATAAGCTTTCTGAGAAACCACTATGTGACTTGTAAATTCATCATATAGAGTTACACGGTTATTTTCATGGCTCAGTTTGGTAGCACTGTTTTTTTGGAATTTGAGAAGGGATATTTTGGATCGCATTGAAACTAATGGTGACAAAGGAAATATCCTCAGATAAAAACCAGAAGGAAGATTTCTGAGAAACTTCTTTGTGATTTGTGCATTCACCTCACAGAGTTACACCTTCCTTTTCATGGAGCAGTGTGCTAACACTGTTTTCGATGGATCTACAAAGAAATATATGGAGCGCATGGAGGAATATGGTGAAAAAGGAAATATCCTCAAATAAAAACTAGAAAGAAGCATTGTGGGAAACTTCTTTGTGATGTGTGAATTCGTTTTACAGAGTTACACTGTACTTTTCAATGAGCAGTTTGATAACCCTGTTTTCTTGGAATCTCCAATGGTCTATTTTGGATTGCATTGAATAATATGGCAACAAAAGAATTATCCTCATATAAAAAGTAGGAAGAATCTTTTGAGAAACCACTTTGTGATGTCCTTATTCATCTCACTGAGTTGCATGATTCTTTTCATGGATCAGCTTGTTAGCACTGTTTTTGGGAAATCTGAGAAGGGATATTTTGGATCACATTGAAGAATATGGTGACAAAGGAAATATCCTCAGATAAAAACTAGAAAGGACCTTTCTGGGAAAGTTATTTGTGATGTGTGAATTCATACCACCGAGTTACACCTTTGTTGCTTTGAAGCAGTTGCTTAAACTGTTTCCTTGGAATCTGCAAAGGGATATTTGGAAGAGCATTCAGGCCTATTTTGAATAAGGAAATATCATCCGATAGAAATTAGAAAGAAGCTTTCTGAGAAACTATTTTGTGATGTGTGAATTCATCTCACAGAGTTACGCTGCTCTTTTCACTGAGAAGCTAGCTAACACTGTTTTCATGGAACCTGCAATAACTTATGTAAGAGCAGATTGGAAATTAGGTTGACAAATGAAATATCTTCAGACATAAGCAAAAAGAAGCTTTCTGAGAAACTGCTTTGTGATTTGTGAATTCATCTCACAGAGTACACCATTCTTTTCATTGAGCTGTTTGATAACACTGTTTGTTTTAGTAGAATCTGCAAAGGGATATATGGGAGGGCATTGATGCCTATAGTGAAAAAGGAAATATCCTCAGATAAAAACTATAGAGAAGCTTTTTGAGAAACTGCTTTGTGATGTGTTTTTGTCTCACAGATTACACTATTCTTTTCATTGAGCAGTTTGCTAAAACTGTTTTCGAGCAATCTGCAGTGGGATATTTCAGAGCGCTTTGAAGCTTATAATGACAAAGGAAATATCATCAGAACAAAACTAGAAAGAAGCTTTCTAAGAAACTTTTTTGTGAACTGTGAATTCAACTGACAGACTTACACTATTCTTTTCATTGAGGAGTTTGGTAGCACTGTTTTTGGGGAATCTGAGAAGGGATATTTTGGATCACATTGAAGCCTATGGTGACAAAGGAATTATCCACAGATAAAAACAAGAAAGAAACTTTATGAGAAACTTCTTTGTGATTTGTGAATTCACTTCACATGGTTATACCTTTCTGTTCATGGGAATTCATCTCACACAGTTACACTGTTCTTTTCATTGAGCAGATTGATAACAACATTTTCTTGGAATCTGCAATGGGATATTTCAGAGCGCATTGAAGCTTAGGGTGATGAAGGAAATATCCTCACATAAAAACTAGAAAGAAGAGTTCTGAAAAACTGCTTTGTGATTTGTAAATTCATCTCACAGAGTTACAAGATTCTATATATGAAGCAGTTTTGTAACTCTGTTTTTATGGAATTTGCAAAGGAATATTTGGGAAATCCTAGAGGCCTATGGTGAAAAAGAAAATAACTTCAGATAAAAGCTGGAGAGAAGCTTTTCGAGAAATTGTTTTTGATGTTTTTATTCATCTCATAGAATTTAACCTTTTTGTTGATTGAGCAGTTACGGATCACTGTTTTTGTGGTATCTGAGAGGATATATTTGGGAACACATTGAAGTCTATGGTGAAAAAGGAAATATTCTCAGATTTAAACTACAAAGAATTTTTCTGAGAAACTGCTTTGTGATGGGTGAATTCATCTCACAGAGTTACACCTTTCTTTTCATTGAGCAGTTTGGTAGCACTGTTTTTGTGGAATCTGCAGAGGGATATTCGGGAGCACATTGAGGCCTAAGGTGAAAAAGAAAATTCTTCAGGTAAAAATTGGAGAGAAGCTTTCTGAGAAACTACTTTATGATGTGTGCATTAATCTCATAGAGCTAAAGGTTTCTGTTGAGGGAGCACTTTGGCTTCACTGTTTTTGTGGTGTCTGAGAAAGGATATGTGGAAGCACATTGAAGCCTGTGGTGGAAAAGGAAATATCCTCATATAAAAACTTGAAAGAAGCTTTCTAAGAATCTGCTTTCTAATTTGTGAATTTATCTCACAGAGTTACAATTTCCTTTCATGGAGCAGTTTGCTAACACTGCTTTTGTGGGATCTGAGAAAGGATATTTTGGATCGCATTCAAGCTGATGCTGATGTAGGAAATATCCTCGGATAAAAATTTGAAAGATGCTTCCTGAGAAAAAACTTTGTGGTGGGTGAATTTACCTCACAGAGTTAAATATTTCTTTTCAATGCACAGTTTGGTAGCACTGTTTTTGTGGAATAGACAGAAGGATATTTGGGAGTGCTTGGAGCGCTTAGAGGCCTAAGGTGAAAAAAGAAAATTCTTCAGGTAAAAACTACAGATAAGTTTTCTGAGAAACTCCTTTGTGAGGTTTGCATTCAACTCACAGAGGTAAACGTGTCTGTTTGAGGGAGCACTTTGTTATCACTGTTTTTGTTGTGTCAGAGAAGGGATATTTGAGAGTGCATTGAAACCTATGGTGGAAAAGGAAATATCCTGATATAAAAGCTAGAAAGAAGCTTTCTGAGAAACCTCTTTGTAATGTGCTAATTCATCTCACAAAGTCACACCATTAGCAATTTGGTAGCACTCTTTTAGGGAAATCTGAGAAGGAATATTTTGGATTGCATTGAAGTCTATGGTGAAAAATGAAATATCCTCAGATAAAAACTAGAGAGAGGCTTTCTGAGAAAGTTCTTTGTGATGAGTCAATTCATCTCACAGAGTTACACCTTTCTTTTCATGGAGCAGTTTGCCAACATTGTTTTCGTGCAATCTGCAAAGATATTTCTGGGAGTGCATTGAGGCCTATAGTGAAAAAGGAAATGTCCTCAGATAAAAACCAGAAATAAGCTTTCTGAGAAACTGCTTTGTGATGTGTGAATTCATTTCACAGAGTCACAACGTTATTTTCATTGAGCAGTTTGGTAACAATGTTTTCATGGAATCTTCAATAGGAAATTTTGGAGGGCATTGTTGCCTATGGTGACATAGGAAATATCCTCAGAATAAAACCAAAAAGGAAATTTCTGAGAAACTGCTTTGGGACATCTGAATTCACTTCACAGACTTGCATTGTACATTTCATTGATCAGTTTGCTACCACTGTTTTCTTGGAATCTGCAATAGGATATTTTGGAGCCCATTGACACTTAGGGTGACAAAGGAAATATCCTCAGACAAAAACTAGAAAGAAGCTTTCTGAGAAACTACTAGTGATTTCTGTTTTTATCTCACAGAGTTACATAATTCTTTTCATGGAGTAGTTTGGTAGCCCTGTTTATATGGAATCTGCAAAGGTATATTCGGGAGCTCCCAGAGGCCTACAGTGAAAAAGGAAACAACTTCAGATAAAAACTAGAGAGAAGCTTTTCGAGAAGCGGTTTTGTTATGTGCATTCATCGGATAGAGATTAATCTCTTTGTTGATTTAGCAGTTCGGCACCACTCTTTTTATGCTATCTAAGAGGAGATATTTAGGAACACATTGAAGTCTACGGTGAAAAAGGAAATATACTCAAGTTTAAACTAGAAATGAAGCTTTCTTAGAAACTGCTTTGTGTTGTGTTAACTCATCACAGAGAGTTCCACCTTTTTTCATGGAGCAATTTGCAGCACTGTTTTTGTGGAATCTGCAGAGGCATATTGGGAGCTCAGAGAGGCCTAAGGTGTAAAAAGCAATTTATTCAGGTAACAACTGGAGAGAATATTTCAGAGAAACTCCTGTGTGATGTGTGCATTCATCTCATGGAGCTAAACCTTCCTCTTGAGGGAACACTTGGCATCACTGTTTATGTGGTGTCTGAGAAGGGATAATTGGAAGGGCATTGAAGCCTATGGCGGAAAAGGAAATATCCTCATATAAAAAATAGAAAGAAGCTTTCTTCAAAACCGCTTTGTGATGTGTTAGTTCATGTCACAGAGTTACATGATTCTTTTCATGTATTAGTTTGGTAGCACTGTTTTTGGGGAATCTGAGAAGAGGCATTTTGGATCACATTGAAGTCTATGGTCAAAAAGGCAATATCCTCATATAAAAACTAGAAAGATGCTTTCTGAGAAAGTTATTTGTGATGTGTGAATTCATCTCACAGAGTTACACCTTCCTTTTCATGGAGCAGTTTGCTAACACTGTTTTTGTGCAATCTGCATTGGGATATTCAGGAACGCATTGAGGCCTATGGTGAAAAAGAAAATATTCTCAGATAAAAGCTAGAAAGAAGCTTTCTGAGAATCAGCTTTGTGATGTGTGAATTCAACTCACAGAGTTACACCATTCTTTTCATTTATCAGTTTGTTAACAATGTTTTTGTGAATATTCAATAGGATAGTTTGGAGTGCTTTGAAGCCTCTGGTGACAAAGGAAACATCCTCAGATAAAAACAGAAAAGAATCCTTCTGACAAATTGCTTTGTGATGAGTGATTTCATCTCACAGAGTTGCACTGTCCTTTTCATTGATCAGTTTGCTAACACAGTTTTCTTGGAATCTGCAATAGGATATTTTGGAGCGCATTGAAGCTTAGGGTGACAAAGAAAATATCCTCATACAAAAACTAGAAAGAAGCTTTCTGACAAACCGTTTAGTGATTTGTGAATTCATCTCACAGAGTTACATGATTCTTTTCAGGGAGCAGTTTAGTAGCACTGTATGGAATCTTCAAAGGGATATTCCTCAGCTCATAGAGGCCTATGGTGAAAAAGGAATTAACCTCAGACAAAAACTGAAGATAAGGTTTTCAACAAACAGTTTTCTGATGTGTGTATTCATATCATAGAGTTTAACCTTTTTGTTGATTGAGCAGTTCGGCATCCCAGTTTTTGTGGTATCTGAAAGGAGATACTTGGGAGCACAGTGAAGCATATGGTGAAAAAGGAAATATCCTCAGATTTAAACTAGAAAGATGTTTTCTGAGGAACTATTTTGTGATGGGTGAATTCATCTCAGAGAGTTTCAATTTTGTTTCCATTGAGCAATATGATAACACTCTTTTTGTGGAATCTGTAAAGGGATATTCAGGAAAGCCTAGAGTCGAATGGCAAAAAAGGAAATATCTTGAGGTAAATACTCGAGTGAAGCTTTCTGAGAAATTCCTTTGTGATGTGTGCATTCATCTCATGGAGCTAAACGTTTCTTTAGAGGGAGCACTTTGGCATCACTGTTTGTGTGGTGTCTGAGAAGGGATATTTGGGAATGCATTGAAGCCTACAGTGGGAAAAAATATCCTCAGATAAAAATTAGAAAGAAGCTTCCTGAGAAACTGCTTTGTTACAGGTCAATTTATCTCACCGAGTTACATCATTCTTTTCTTGGTGCAGTTTGTTAGCACGATTTTGTGGAATCGGCAGAGGGATATTTGGCAGCGCATAGAGGCCTAAGGTGAAAAAAGAAAATTCTTCAGGTAAAACCTGGACAGAAGCTTTCAGAGAAACTCTTTTTGATGTTTGCATTCAACTCATAGAGCTAAACGTTTCTGTAGAAGGAGCACTTTAGCATCAATGTTTTTGTGGTGCCTGAGAAGGGATATTTTGAAGTGCATGGAAGCCAATGGTGGAAAATGATCCTCTTATAAAAACTAGAAAGAAGCATTCTTCAAAACCGCTTTGTAATTTGTTGATTCATGTCACAGAGTTACATGATTCTTTTCATGAAGCAGTTTGGTAGCACTGCTTTCGTGAAAACTGTAATGGGATATTTGGGAACGCATTGACACCTATAGTGAAAAAAGAAATATCCTGAGATAAAAACTAGAAAGAAGCTTTCTCAGAAGCTGCTTTCTGATGTGTGAATTCATCTCAGAGATGTACAACATTCTTTACTTTGTGCAGTTTTCTAACAATGTTTTCAGGGGATCTGCAATAGGATATTTTGGATTGCAATGAAGCCAATGGTAATAAAGGAAATATACTCAGATTAAAAAAAATAAGCTTTCTGAGAAACTGCTCTGTGATACGTGAATTCATCTCACAGAGTCACACTGCTGTTTTCATTGAACAGTTTGCTAACACTCTCTTTTAGAGTCTGCAATGAGGTATTTCTCTGTGCACTGAAGCTTATGGTGACAAAGGAAATATCCTCATATAAAAACTAGAAAGAAGCTTTCTCAGAAATCACTTTATCATGTGTTAACTCTCCTCAAAGAGTTACACGATTCTTTTTATGGATCAGTTTGGTAGGACTCTTTTTGGGGAATCTGAGAATGGAGAATTTGGATCGCAATGAAGCCTATGGTGACAAGGGGAATATCCTCAGATGGAAACTAGAAAGAAGCTTTTTGAGAAAGTTATTTGTCATGTGATAATTTATCTCACAGAGTTACACCTTTTTTTTCATGGAGAAGTTTGCTAACAACGTTTTCATGGAATCTGCAAAGGGATATTTAGTAGTGCACTGAGGCCTGGGATGAAAAAGTAAATATCCTCAGATAAAAACTACAATGAAGATTTCTAAGAAACTTCTTCTTGGTGTGTGAATTCATCTCACAGAATTACACCAATATTTTCATTGAGAAGTTTGCTAACACTTTTTTCATGGAATCTGCGATGGGATATTCCAGAGCGCATTGAGGAATATTGAAAAGGGAAATATCCTCAGATAAAAACTAGAAACAAGCTTTCTGAGAAACATCTTTGTGATGGGTGAGTTCATCTAACAAGGATACACCACACTTTTCATACAGCAGTTTGCTATCACTGTTTTTGTGGAATCTGCAAAAGGACATTTGGGAGTGCAATGAGGCCTACTGTGAAAAAGGAAATATCCTCAGATAAAAACAAGAAAGAAGCTGTCAGAGAAACTTCTTTGTGATGTGTGATTTCATCTCACAAAGTTACACCTTTCTTTCCAGGGAGCAGTTTGCTAACGTTGTTTTCCTGGAATCTGCAAAGGGATCTTTGGAGTGCATTGAGGCCTATGGTGAAAAAGGAAATATCCTCAGACAAAAACCAGAAAGAAGTTTTCTAAGAAACTGCTTTATGATGTGTGAAATAATCTCACAGAGTTTCATTGCTCTTTTCATTGTTCTGTTTGCTATCACTGTTTTCTTGGAATCTTCAATGGCATATTTCAGAGCGTTTTGAAGCTTGTGGTGACAATGGAAATATCCTCATATAAAAACTAGAAAGAAGATTTCTGAGAAACAGCTTTGTGATCTGTAAATTCATCTCACAGAGATACACGATGCTTTTCATTGATCAGTTTGGTACCATTGTCTTTGTGGAATTTGAGAAGGGATATTTTGGATCACATGGAAGCATATGGTGACAGAGGACACATCCCAGGATAAACACTAGAAAGAAGATTTCTGAGAAAGTTCTTTGTGATGTGTTTTTTCATCTCACTGAGTTACACCTTTCTTTTCATGGAGTAGTTTGCTAACAATGTTTTTGTGGAATCTGCAAGCGTATATTTGAGAGTGCAGTAAGGCCTATAGTGAAAAGAGAAAAATCCTCAGATAAAAACTAGAAAGAAGATTTCTGAGAAACTGTTTTGCGATGTGTGAATTCATCTCACAGAGTTACACCTTTCTTTCCACTGAGCATTTTGATAATACTGTTTTCGTGAAATCTGCAATAGGATATTTGGGAGCACATTGAAGCCTATGGTGATATAGGAAATATCCTCAGAAGAAAACCAAAAAGAAGCTTTCTGAGAAACTATGTTCTGATGTGTAAATTCAATTCACAGAGTTACACTGTTTTTTAATTGAGCAGTTTGGTAACATTGTTTTCTTGGAATCTACATTTTGATATTTCAGAGCACATTTTAGCTTATGGTGACAAAGGAAATATCGTAAGTCAAAAACCAGAGGGAAGCTTTCTGAGAAACTGCTTTCTGATTTGTGACTTCATCCCACAGAGTTACAGATTCTTTTCATGGGGCAGTTTGTTAGCACTGTTTTTGGGGAATCTGAGAAGAGATATTTTGGATCGCTTTGAAGCTTATGGTGACAGAAGGAATATCCACAGATAAAAATTAGACAGAAGGTTTCTGAGAAAGTTCTTTGTGAAGTGTGAATTCATCTCAAAGAGTTACAGCTTTCTTTTCATAGAGCAGTTCACTAACACTGTTTTCGTGGAATATGTAAAGGGATATTTGGGAGCACATTTAGGCCTGTGGTGAAAAGCTAAATATCCTCAGAAAAAAAGTAGAAAGAAGCTTTCTGAGAAACTGTTTTGTGATGTGTGAATTCATCTCACAGAGTTACACTGTTCATTTAATTGAGTAGTTTCCTAAGGCTGTTTTCTTGGAATCTGCAATGTGATATTTTAGAGCTCCTTGAAGCTTAGGGTGGCAAAGGAAATATCCTCAGATAATAACTAGAAAGAAGCTTTCTGAGGAACCGCTTTGTGGTGTGTTAATTCATCTCACAGAGTTACAGGTTTATTTTCATGGAGCAGTTTGCTACCACTGGTTTTATGGAATCTGCAATGGGAGACTTGGGAGACCCTGGTGGCTTATGGTGAAAAAGGACATAAGTTCAGATAAAAACTGCAGAGAAACTTTCCCAGAAACAGTTTTGTGATGTGTGTACTCATCGCTAAGAGTTTAACTTTTTCTTTGATTGAACAGTTCGGCATCACTGTTTTTGTGAGCACTTTGGAGCCTATGGTGGAAAAGGAAATATCCTCAGATTTGAACTAGAAAGAAGCTTTCTGAGAGACTGCTTTGTGATGGGTGAATTCATCTCACAGATTTACGCCTTTCCTCTTTTTTAGCAGTTTGCTAACATTGTTTTCTGGGAATCTGCAGTGGGATATTTTGGAGCACATTCAACTTTTGGGTGACAAAGAAAATATCCTCAGACAAAAACTAGAAAGAAGCATTCTGAAAAACTGCTTTGTGATTCATGAATTCACCTCACAGAGTTACATCACTTTTTACATGGAGCAGTTTGCTAGCACTGTTTTTATGGAATCTGCAAAGGGACATTCTGGAGCACCTAGAGGCCTATGGTGAAAAAAGAAATAATGCCAGATAAAAACTGGAGAGAAGCATTTCGAGAAAAGGTTTTTGATGTTTTATTCATCTCATAGAGTTTAATCTTCTTGTTGATTGAGCAGTTTGGCATCACTGTTTTTGTGTATCTGAGAGGATATATTTGGGAGCACGCTGAAGGCTACTGTGAGAAAGGAAATATCCACAAATTTAAACTAGAAAGAGGCTTTCTTAGAAACTGCTTTGTGATGGGTGAATTCATCTCTCAGAGTTACACCTTTCTTTTCATGGAGCAGTTTGCTAACTCCATTTTCAGGGAATCTGCAAAGGACATTTTGGGGCACTTTGAATCTTATAGTGGCAAATTAAATACCCTCCTATTACGACTAGAAAGAAGCTTTCTGAGAAACTGTTTTGTGATTTGTTAATTCACCTCACAGTGTTACACTATTGTTTTCATGGATCAATTTAGTAGCACTGTTTTTGGGGAATCTGAGGAGGGATATACTGTTTCGCGATGAAGCTTATGGAGACAAGGAAATATCCTCCGATAGAAACTAAAAAGAAGGTTTATGAGAAACTTACCTGTGGTGTTTGAATTCATCTCACAGTTTTACATCTATCTTTTCATAGAGCAGTTTGCTAACACTGTTTTCGTGGAATCTACAAAGGGATATTTGGGAGTGCATTGAGAACTAGAGTGAAAAAGGAAATATCCTCAGATAAAAACTAGAAAGAAGCTTCTTGAGAAACTGCTTTACATCATTATTTTCATTGAGCATATTGACCACACTGGTTTCGTGGAGTCTGCAGTAGGATATTTGAGAGCACATTGAAGCCAATGGTGATAAAGGAAATATCCTCAGATTAAAATTAGAAAGAAGATTTCTGAGAAACCGCGTTGTGGTGTGTGAATTCATCTCACAGAGTTACACGATTCTTTTCTTGCAGCAGTTTTTATCACACTTTGTTTGGAATCTGCAATAGTATATTTCTGTGCACATTGAAACCTATCGTCACAAAGGAAATATCCTCAGATAAAAACTAGAAATGAAACTTTCTGAGAATGTTCTTTGCGATGTGAGAATTCATCTCAAAGAGTTACCCCTTACTTTTCATTTAGCAGTTTGCTAACACTTTTTTCCTGGAATCTGCAAAGAGATATTAGGGAGTGCATTGAAGCCTATGGTGAAATAGGAAATATTCTCAGATAAAAACGAGAAAGCATCTTTCTGAGAAACTGCTTTGTGATATGTTATTTCATCTTACAGCTACACCGTCATTTTCACTGAGCAGTTTGATAACACTGTTTTTGTGGAATCTGCAATCAGGTATTTTGGAGTGCATTGAAGCCTCTAGTGACAAAGTAAATATCCTCAGACAAAAAACAAAACAACATTTCTGGGAAACTGTTTCTTGATGTGTGAATTCATCCCACAATGTTACCCCATTCTTTTCTTTTTTAAATTATTTTTTATTTTTTATTATACTTTAAGTTCTAGGGTACATGTGCATAACGTGCAGGTGTGTTACATATGTATACTTGTGCCATGTTGGTGTGCTGCACCCATCAACTCGTCAGCACCCATCAATTCATCATTTATATCAGGTATAACTCCCAATACAATCCCTCCTCATTACTCCCTCCCCATGATAGGCCCCGATGTGTGATGTTCCCCTTCCTGAGTCCAAGTGATCTCATTGTTCAGTTCCCACCTATGAGTGAGAACATGCGGTGTTTGGTTTTCTGTTCTTGTGATAGTTTGCTAATAATGATGGTTTCCAGCTGCATCCATGTCCCTACAAAGGACGCAAACTCATCCTTTTTGATGGCTGCATAATATTCCATGGTGTATATGTGCCACATTTTCTTAATCCAGTCTGTCACAGATGTACATTTGGGTTGATTCCAATCTTTGCTATTGTGAATAGTGCCACAATAAACATACGTGTGCATGTGTCTTTATAGCAGCATGATTTATAATCCTTTGGGTATATACCCAGTAGTGGGATGGCTGGGTCATATGGTACATCTAGTTCTAGATCCTTGAGGAATCGCCATACTGTTTTCTATAATGGTTGAACTAGTTTACAATCCCAGCAGCAGTGTAAAAGTGTTCCTATTTCTCCACATCCTCTCCAGCACCTGTTGTTTCCTGACTTTTTAATGATTGCCATTCTAACTGGTGTGAGATATGGTATCTCATTGTGGTTTTGATTTGCATTTCTCTGATGGCCAGTGATGATGAGCATTTTTTCATGTGTCTGTTGGCTGTATGAATGTCTTCTTTTGAGAAATGTCTGTTCATATCCTTTGCCCACTTTTGGATGGGGTTGTTTGTTTTTTCTTGTAAATTTGTTTGAGTTCTTTGTAGTTCTGGATATTAGCCTTTGTCAGATGAGTAGATTGCAAAAATGTTCTCCCATTCTGTAGGTTGCCTGTTCACTCTGATGGTAGTTTCTTTTGCTGTGCAGAAGCTCTTCAGTTTAATTAGATCCCATTTGTCAATTTTTGCTTTTGCTGTAATTGCTTTTGGTGTTTTAGACATGAAGTCCTTGCCCATGCCTATGTCCTGAATGGTACTACCTAGGTTTTCTTCTAGGATTTTTATGGTATTAGGTCTAACATTTAAGTCTCTAATCCATCGTGAATTAATTTTCGTATAAGGAGTAAGGAAAGGATCCAGTTTCAGCTTTCTACTTATGGCTAGCCAATTTTCCCAGCACCATTTATTAAATAGGGAATCCTTTCCCCATTTCTTGTTTCTCTCAGTTTGTCAAAGATCAGATGGCTGTAGATGTGTGGTATTATTTCTGAGGACTCTGTTCTGTTCCATTGGTCTATTTCTCTGTTTTGGTACCAGTACCATGCTGTTTTGGTTTCTGTAGACTTGTAGTATAGTTTGAAGTCAGGTAGCGTGATGCCTCCAGCTTTGGTCTTTTGACTTAGGATGGCAATGCGGGCTCTGTTTTGGTACCATACGAACTTTAAAGCAGTTTTCTCCAATTCTGTGAAGATACTCATTGGTAGCTTGATGGGGATGGCATTGAATTTATAAATAACCTTGGGCAGTATGGCCATTTTCATGATATTGATTCTTCCTATCCACGAGCATGGTATGTTCTTCCATTTGTTAGTGTCCTCTTTGATTTCACTGAGCAGTGGTTTGTAGTTCTCCTTGAAGAGGTCCTTTACATCCCTTGTAAGTTGGATTCCTAGGTATTTCATTCCCTTTGAAGCAATTGTGAATGGAAGTTCATTCATCACTTGGCTCTCTGCTTGTCTGTTACTGGTGTATAAGAATGCTTGTGATTTTTGCACATTAATTTTGTATCCTGAGACTTTGCTGAAGTTGCTTATCAGCTTAAGGAGATTTTGGGCTGAGACAATGGGGTTTTCTAAATATACCATCATGTCATCTGCAAACAGGGACAATTTGACTTCTTCTTTTCCTAACTGAATACCCTTGATTTCTTTCTCTTGCCTGATTGCCCTAGCCAGAACTTCCAACACTATGTTGAATAGGAGTGCTGAGAGAGGGCATCCCTGTCTTGTGCCAGTTTTCAAAGGGAATTTTTCCACTTTTTGCCCATTCAGTATGATATTAGCTGTGTGTTTGTCGTAAATACCTCTTATTATTTTGAGGTACGCTCCATCAATACCGAATTTATTGAGCGTTTTTAGCATGAAGGGCTGTTGAATTTTGTCAAAAGCCTTTTCTGCATCTATTGAGATAATCATGGGGTTCTTCTCTTTGGTTCTCTTTATATGCTGGATTACGTCTATTGATTTGTGAATGTTGAACCAGCCTTGCATCCCAGGGATGAAGCCCACTTGATCATGGTGGATAAGCTTTTAGATGTGCTGCAGAATCCGGTTTACCAGTATTTTATTGAGGATTTTTGCATCGATGTTCATCAGGGATATTGGTCTAAAATTCTCTTTTTTTGATCTGTCTCTGCCAGGCTTTGGTATCAGGATGATGTTGGCCTCATAAAAAGAGTTAGGGAGGATTCCCTCTTTTTCTATTGATTGGAATAGCTTCAGAAGGAATGGTACCAGCTCCTCCTTGTACCTCTGGTAGAATTCAGCTGTGAATCCATCTGGTCCTGGACTTTTTTTGGTGGGTAGGCTATTAATTATTGCCTCAATTACAGAGCCTGCTATTGGTCTATTCAGGGATTCAACTTCTTCCTGGTTTAGTATTGGAAGAGTGTAAGTGTCCAGGAAATTATCCATTTCTTCTAGATTTTCTAATTTATTTGCATAGAGGTGTTTATAGTATTATCTGATGGTAGTTTGTATTTCTATGGGGTCGGTGGTGATATCCCCTTTATCATTTTTTATTGTGTCTATTTGATTCTTCTCTCTTTCCTTCTTTATTACTAGTCTTGCTAGTGGTCTGTCAATTTTGTTGAGTTTTTCAAAAAGCAACTCCTGGATTCATTGATTTTTTGGAGGGTTTTTTGTGTCTCTATCTCCTTCAGATCTGCTCTGATCTTAGTTATTTCTTGCCTTCTGCTAGCTTTTGAATGTGTTTGCTCTTGCTTCTCTAGTTCTTTTAATTGTGATGTTAGAGTGTCCATTTTAGATCTTTCCTGCTTTCTCTTATGGGCATTTAGTGCTCTAAATTTCCCTCTACACACTGCTTTAAATGTGTCCCAGAGATTCTGGTATGTTGTATCTTTGTTCTCATTGGTTTCAAAGAACATCTTTATTTCTGCCTTCATTTCATTATGTACCCAGTAGTCATTCAGGAGCATGACTGGTTGCTCAGTTTCCATGTAGTTGAGCGGTTTTGATTGAGTTTCTTAGTCCTGATTTCTAGTTTGATTGCACTGTGGTCTGAGAGACAGTTTGTTATAATTTCTGTTCTTTTATATTTGCTAAGGGGTGCTTTACTTCCAATTATGTGCTCAATTTTGGAATAAGTGCAATGTGGTGCTGAGAAGAATGTATATTCTGTTGATTTGGGGTGGAGAGTTCTATAGATGTCTATTAGGTCCGCTTGGTGCAGAGATGAGTTCAATTCCTGGATATCCTTGTTAACTTTGTGTCTCATTGATCTGTCTAATGTTGACAGTGGAGTGTTGAAGTCTCCCATTATTATTGTATGGGAGTCTAAGTCTCTAAGGACTTGCTTTATGAATTGGGTGCTCCTGTATTGGGTGCATATATATTTAGGATAGTTAGCTCTTCCTGTGGAATTGATCCCTTCACCATTATGTAATGGCCTTCTTTGTCTCTTTTGATCTTTGATGGTTTAAAGTCTATTTTATCAGAGACTAGGATTGCAACCCCTGCTTTTTTTTGTTCTCCATTTGCTTGGTAGATCTTCCTCCATCCCTTTATTTTGAGCCTATGTATGTCTCTGCATGTGAGATGGGTCACCTGAATACAGCAGACTGATGGGTCTTGACTCTTTATCCAGTTTGCCAGTCTGTGTCTTTTAATTGTAGCATTTAGTCCATTAACATTTAAGGTTAATATTGTTATGTGTGAACTTGATCCTGCCATTATGATATTAACTGGTTATTTTGCTCATTAGTTGGTGCAGTTTCTTCCTAGCCTCCATGGTCTTTACATTTTGGCATGTTTTTGCAATGGCTGGTACCGGTTGTTCCTTTCCATGTTGGAGCTTCCTTCAGGGTCCCTTGTAAGGCAGGCCAGGTGGTGACAATATCTCTAAGCATTTGCTTATCTGTAAAGGATTTTATTTCTCCTTCACTGATGAAACTTAGTTTGGCTGGATATCAAATTCTGGGTTTACAATTCTTTTCTTGAAGAATGTTGAATATTCGCCCCCACTCTCTTCTGGATTGTAGAGTTTCTCCCGAGAGATCTGCCGTTAGTCTGATGGGCTTCCCTTTGTGGGTTACCCGACCTTTCTCTCTGGCTGCCCTTAAGATTTTTTCCTTCATTTCAACTTTGGTGAATCTGGCAATTATGTGTCTTGGAGTTGCTCTTCTCGAGGAATATCTTTGTCGCTTTCTCTGTATTTCCTGAATTTGAATGTTGGCCTGCCCTACTAGGTTGGGGAAGTTCTCCTGGATGATATCCTGAAGAGTGCTTTCCAACTTGGTTCCATTTTCCCCCTCACTTTCAGGCACCCCAATCAGACGTAGATTTGGTCTTTTTACATAATCCCATACTTCTTGCAGGCTTTGTTCATTTCTTTTTCTTCTTTTTTCTTTTGGTTTCTCTTCTCGCTTCATTTCATTCATTTGATCCTCAATCACTGACACTCTTTCTTCCAGTTGATTGAGTCGGTTACTGAAGCTTGTGAATTTTTCACGTATTTCTCGTGTCATGGTTTTCATCTCTGTCATTTCGTTTATGATCTTCTCTGCATTAATTAGTCTAGCTGTCAATTCTTCCACTCTTTTTTCAAGATTTTTAGTTTATTTGTGCTGGCTACATAATTCCTCCTTTAGCTCTGAGAAGTTTGATGGACTGAAGCCCTCTTCTCTCATCTCTTCAATGTCATTCTCTGACCAGCTTTGATCCGTTGCTGGTGATAAGCTGCGCTCCTTTGCAGGGGGAGATGCGCTCTTATTTTTTGAATTTCCAGCTTTTCTGCCCTGCTTCTTCCCCATCTTTGTGGTTTTATCTTCCTCTGGTCTTTGATGATGTTGACATACTGATGGGGTTTTGGTATAGGTGTTCTTCCTGTTTGATAGTTTTCCTTCTAATAGTCAGGACCCTCAGCTCTAGGTCTGTTGGAGGTTGCTTGAGGTCCACTCCAGACCCTGTTTGCCTGGGTATCAGCAGGAGAGTTTGCAGAAGATAGAATATTGCTGACCAGCGAGTGTACCTGTGTAATTCTTACTTTGGAAACTTCCTCTCAGGGGTGTACTCCACCCTGTGAGGTGTGGGGTGTCAGACTGCCCCTAGTGGGGGATGTCTCGCAGTTAGGCTACTCAGGGGTCAGGGACCCATTTGAGCAGGCAGTCTGTCCATTCTCAGATCTCAACCTCCGTGTTGGGATATCGACTGCTCTCTTCAAAGCTCTCAGACAGAGTCATTCACGTCTGCATAGGCCTCTGCTGCTTCCCCTGTTGTTGTTTAGCTGTGCCCTGTCACCAGAGGTGGAGTCTACAAAGACAGGCAGATTTCCTTGAGCTGCTGTAAGCTCCACCCAGTTCGAGCTTCCCAGCGGCTTTGTTTACCTACTTAAGCCTCAGCAATGGCGGGCGCCCCTCCCCCAGCCTCGCTGCTGCCTTGCAGTTAGATCACAGACTGCTGTGCTAGCAATGAGGGAGGCTCCGTGGCCGTGGGACCCTCCCGGCCAGGTGTGGGTATAATCTCCTGGTGTACCCATTTGCTTAAAGTGCAGTATTGGGGTGGGAGCTACCCCATTTTCCAGGTGTTGTGTGTCTCAGTTCCCCTGGCTAGGAAAAGGGATTCCCTTCCCCCTTGCACTTCCCAGGTGAGGCAATGCCTCGCCCTCCTTCAGCTCTCACTGGTCAGGCTGCAGCAGCTGACCAGCATCGATTGTCCTGCACTCCCCAGTGAGATGACCCCAGTACCTCAGTTGAAAATGCAGAAATCACCAGTCTTCTGTTTCGCTCGAACTGGGAGTTGGAGACTGGAGCTGTTCCTATTCGGCCATCTTGCTCCGCCCCCTCCATCACATTCTTTTCAATGAGAAGTTTGTTTACCCTTTTTTCTTGGAATCTTCATTGGAATATTCATGAGCACATAGAAGAATAAGGTGAAAAAGGAAATATCCTCACATAAAAACTAGTAAGAATCTTAGTGAGAAACAGCTTTCTGATGCCTAAATTCATTTCACAGAGCTACACCATTTTTTTCATGCAGCAGTATGGTAGCACTGTTGTTTGGAAATCTGCAATAGGATATTTGGAAGCAGGTTGAAGCCAATGGTGACAATGGAAATATCCTCAGACAAAAACCAAAAAGAAGCTTTCTGAGAAACTGCTTTGTGATGTGTGAATTCATCCCACAAATTACACCTTTATTTTTATGGAGCAGTTTGCTACCACTATTTTTGTGGAATCTGCAAAGGGATATTACTGAGCACACTGAGACCTATGGTGAAAAGGAAAATATCCACCAACAAAAACTAGAAAGAAGTTTTCTGAGCAACTGCTTTGTGATTTGTGAATTCATCTCACAGAGTTACATGACACTTTTAATGTAACAGTTATGTAACACTGTATTTGGGAATCTGAGAAGGGATATTTTGGATATCAATGAAGCCTCTGGTGGAAAAGGAAATGTCCTCAGAAAAAAACTAGTAAGAAGCTTTCTGAGAAACAGCTTTGTGTTATGTGAATTCATTTCACAGTTACACCATTGTTTTCATTAAGCACTATGGGAGCAATAGGATATTTGGGAGTGCATTGAAACCTATGTTGAACAAGGAAATATCCTCACAAAAAAACAAAAAGAAGCTTTTTCAGAAATTGCTTTGTGATGGGTGAATTCATCTCACAAATTTACACCTTTCGTTTCATGAAGCAGATTGCTAACACTATTTTCGTGGAATTGTCAAAGGGATATTCATGAGTGCATTGAGGCTTTTGGTGAAAAAGGAAATATCCTCGGATAAAAACTAGAAAGAAGCTTTTTGAAAATTTGCTTTGTGATATGTCAATTTACCACACAGAGTTACACTGTTCTTTTCATTGAGCAGTTTGCTAACACTGTTTTCGTGGAATTGCAAGGATATATTTGGAAGCACATTGAGGCCTATAGTGAAAAAGGATATATGCCAAGATAAAAACTAGAAAGAAACTTTCTGAGAAACTGCTTTGTGATGTGTAAATTCATCTCACAGAGTTACACCATTCTTTTCATGGAGCAGTTCGAGAACACTGTATTCATGGAATCTGCAATACGATATTTGGGAGCGTATTGAAGCCTTTGGTAACAAAGGATATATCCTCAGATAAAAAACAAAAGGAAGCCTTCTGAGAAACTGCTTTCTGATGTGTGAATTCATCTCACAGAGCTACACTGTTCTTTTCATTGAGCAGCTTAATAACACTGTTTTCTTAGAATCCGCAATGGGATGTTTCAGAAGGCATTGAAGCTTATATTGACAAAGAAAATATCCTGAGACAAAAACTAGAAAGAAGCATTCTGAGAAACTGCTTTGTGATTTCTGATTTCATCTCACAGAGTTACACCTTTCTTTTCATGGAGCAGTTTGGTAACACTGTTTCTGGGGAATCTGAGATGGGATATTTCAGATCACCTTGAAGCCTATGGTGACAGAAGAAATGTCCTCAGATAAAAACTAGAAAGAAGCTAAGAAAATTCTTTGTGATGTGTGAATTCATCTCACAAAGTTATGCTGCGCTTTTCATTGATTAGTTTGCTAACACTATTTTCTTAGATTCTGCAATGGGATATTTTGGAGCGCATTCTAAGCTTATGGTAACAAAGAAAACACCCTCATATAAAAACTAAAATGAAGGTTTCTGAGAAACCATATTGTGATTTGTTAATGCGTCTCACAGAGTTACATGATTCTTTTCATGGATGAGTTCGGTAGCACTGTTTTTGGGGAATCTGAGAAGGGATATTTTGGAACACATTGAAGCCTAATGTGACAATGGAATTATCCTCAGATAAAAACCAAAAAGAATTGTCTGAAAAACTGCTTTATGATGTGTGAACTCATCTCACAGAGTTACAGTGTTCTTTTAATTCAGCTGTTTGCTAACACTGTTTTTGTGGAATCTGCAATAGGATATTTTGGATTGCTTTGAAACTTATGGTGACAAAGGAAATATCCCCAGATGAAAACCAAAAAGAAACTTTCTGAGAAACTGCTTTGTGATGTGTGAATTCATCTCACAAATTTACACCTTTCATTTCATGGAGCAGTTTCCTAACACTGTTTTCGTGGAATCTGCAAGGGGATATATGGGAGCTCATGAGGCCTATGGTGAAAAAGGAAATATCCCCAGATAAAAACTACATAGAGGATTTCAGAGAAACTGCTCTGTGATGTGTGAATTCATATCACAGATTTACATCTTTCTTTTCATGGAGCAGTGGGCTAACACTGTTTTTGTCTAATCTGCAAAGGTATATTTGAGAGCCCATTGAGGCCTACAGTAAAAAAAGTAAATATCCTCAAAAAACACTAGAAAGAAACTTTCTGAGAAACTGCTCTGAGATTTGTGAATTTGTCTCACAGTTACATAATTCCTTCAATGGAGCAGTTTAGTAAAATTGTTTTTGGGAATCTGAGAAGGGATATTTTGGATTGCATTGAAACCTATTTTGAAAAAGGAAATATCCTTAGATAAAAACTAGAAAGAAGATGTCTGAGAAACTGCTTTGTGTTGTGTGTATTCATCTCACAGAGTAGTACAGTTCCTTACTTGGAGCAGTTTGCTGAAACTGTTTTCATGGAATCTGCAATAGGATATCTGGCAGTGCACTGAAGAATATGGTGACAAAGGAAATATCTTCAGACAAAAACCAAAAAGAAACTTTCTGAGAAACTGCTTTGTGATGTGTGAATTCATGTCAAATATTTACACTTTTCTTTTCATGGAGCAGTTTCCTAACACTATTTTCGTGGAATCTGCAAAGAGATATTCATGAGCACAGTGAGGCCTGTGGTGAAAAAGAAAATATCCTCAGACCACAACTACAAAGATGCTTTCTCAGAAATTGCTTTGTGATGTGTGAATTCATCTCACAGAGTTACACTGTTCTTTTCATTGAGGAGTTTGCTAACAGTTTTCTTGGAATCTGCAATGACATAATTTGGAGTGCATTGGAGCTTATGATGACAAAGGAAATATCCTCACATAAAAACTAGAAAATTCTTTCTGAGAAACCAAGTTGTGCTGAGTTCATTGATCTCACAGAGTTACAGGATTCTATTCATGGATCAGTTTGGTAACACTGTGTTTGGGCAATCTGAAAGGGGATATTCTCGATCCTTTCAAAGCCTATGGTAACAAAAGAAGTACCCTAAGATCAAAACTAGAAAGTAGCTTTCTCAGAAACTTCTTTATCATGTGTGAATTCATCTCACAGTGTGGCACATTTCTTTTCATGAAGAAGATTGCCAACACTGCTTTCATGGAATCTGTAAAGGGATATTTGGAGCACATTGGGCACTAGGGTGAAAAAGGAAATATCCTCGCATAAAAATTAGAAATAATCTTTCTGAGAAACTGCTTTGTGATTTTTCAATTCATCTCAGAGAGGTACAATGTTGTTTTCATTGAACAGTTTGCTAACACTGTTTTCTTGGAATCTGCAACTGGATATTTCTGAGCTCATTGAAGTTTATGGTGACAAAGGAAATAAACTCAAATAAAAACTAGAAAGAAGCTTCCTGAGAAATTTGTTTGTGATTTGTGAGTTCATCTCACAGAGTTACACTGTTCTTTTCATTGAGCAGCTTGAAAACACTGTATTTGTTGAATCTGCAGTAGAATATTTGGGAGCACATTTAAACCTATGGTGACAAAGGAAATATCCTCAGACAAAAACTAGAAAGAAGCTTTCTGAGAAACTGCTTTGTGATGTGTGAACTCATCTCACCGAGTTACACTTGTCTCTTCAATGAGCAGGTTGCCAACACTGTTTTCTTGGAAACTGCAATGTGATATTTTGGAGTGCATTGAAGCTTATGTTGACAAAGGAATTATCCACAGATAAAAACAGTTTCTGAGGAACTCTTTTGTGATTTGTGAATTCATCTCACAGAGTTACACGATACTTTCCATGCAGCAATTTGATAGCACTGTTTTTGAGTAATCTGAGAATGGATATTTTGTATTGCGTGGAAGCCTATGGTGACATAGGAAATATCCTCAGGCAAAAACTAGAAAGAAGCTTTCTGAGAAAGTTCTTTGTGATGTGTGAATTCACCTCATAGAGATACACCTTTCTTTTCATGGATCAGATTCGTTTCACTCCTTTTGGGGAATCTGTGAAGGGATATTTTGGATCACATTGAATCCTATGGTGACAAAGGATATATTCTCCGGAAAATACTAGAAAGAAGCATTATGTGAAAGTTCTTTTTGATGTGTGAATTCTTCTCACCGAGTTACAGCTTTCTTTTCATTGAGCTGATTGCTAACATTGTTTTTGTGGAATCTGCAAAGGGATATAGGGAGCGCCTAGAGGTGCATGGTAAAAAAGGACATATCGTCAGATAAAAACTAGAATGAAGGTTTCTAGGAAACTGCTTTTTGATGTGTGAATTCACCTCACAGTGTTACACTGTTCTGTTCATTGAGAAGTTTCCTAAAACTGTTTTCTTGGAATCTGCAACAGGATATTTTGGAGTGCATTGAAGCTTAGGGTGACAAAGGATATATCCTCATATAAAAATTAGAAAGAAGCTTTCTGAGAAACTCTTTTATGGTTTGTGAATTCTTCTCACAGTGTTACACGATTATTTTCATGGATCAGTTCGGTAGCACTGTTATTGGGGTATCTGAGAAGGGATATTTTGAATCGTAAAGAAGCCTAGTTTAACAAAGGATATATCCTCAGATACAAACTAGAAAGAAGTTATCTGAGAAACTTGTTTGTGATGTGTGAATTCACCTCACAGTGTTATGCCCTTCTTTACATGGGGAAGTTGAATAACACTGTCTTCGTGGAATCTGCAAGGGATATTTGAGAGCAGATGGAGGCCTATGGTGAAAAATGAAATATACTCAGAAAAAAATAGAAGGAAGCATTCTGAGAAACTGCATTGTGATGTGTGAAATAATCTCACACTGTTACACTGTTCATTTCATGGAGCAGTTTGCTAACACTGTTTTCTTGGAATATGCAATGGGATATTTTAGACCATGTTGAAGTTTAGGGTGACAAAGAAAATACCCTCATATAAAAATTAGAAAGAAGTTTTGAGAAACTGCTTTGTGATGAGTGAATTCATCTTAAACAGTTACACAGTTCTCTTCACTGAACACTTTCTGAACACTGTTTTTGGGGAATCTGCAGTGGGATATTTCGCAGCGTGTTGAAGCTCATGGTGAAAAAGGAAGCAACCTCAGACAAAAACTACAAAGAAGCTTTCTGAGAAACTGCTTTGTAATTTGTGAATTCATCTCACAGAGTTACACGTATATTTTCATGGAGCAGCTTGATAGCACTGTTTTTGGGGAATTTGAGAGGGGATCATTTGGATCGCCTTGAAGGTTATGGTCACAAAGGGATTATCCTGAGATAAAAACTAGAAAGAAGTTTTCTAAGAAAGTTCTTTGTTATGTGTGATTTCAACTCACAGAGTTACACTTTTCTTTTCATGGAGCAGTTTGCTAACACTGTTTTCGTGGAATCTGCAAGGGATATTTGGGAGCAGATGGAGGCCTATGGTGAAATATGAAATATCCTCAGAAAAAAACCTAGAAGAAAGCTTTCTGAGAAACTGCATTGTGATGTGAGAATTAATCTCACACTGTTACACTGTTCATTTCATGGAGCAGTTTGCTAACACTGTTTTCTTGGAATATGCAATGGGATATTTTAGACCGTTTTGAAGTTTATGGTGACAAAGGAAATACCCTCATATAAAAATTAGAAAGAAGTTTTGAGAAACTGCTTTGTGATGAGTGAATTCATCTTAAACAGTTACACAGTTCTCTTCACTGAACACTTTCTGAACACTGTTTTTGGGGAATCTGCAGTGGGATATTTCGCAGCGTGTTGAAGCTCATGGTGAAAAAGGAAGCAACCTCAGACAAAAACTACGAAGAAGCTTTCTGAGAAACTGCTTTGTAATTTGTGAATTCATCTCACAGAGTTACACGTATATTTTCATGGAGCAGCTTGATAGCACTGTTTTTGGGGAATCTGCAGTGGGATATTTCGCAGCGTGTTGAAGCTCATGGTGAAAAAGGAAGCAACCTCAGACAAAAACTACGAAGAAGCTTTCTGAGAAACTGCTTTGTAATTTGTGAATTCATCTCACAGAGTTACACGTATATTTTCATGGAGCAGCTTGATAGCACTGTTTTTGGGGAATTTGAGAGGGGATCATTTGGATCGCCTTGAAGGTTATGGTCACAAAGGATTATCCTGAGATAAAAACTAGGAAGAAGTTTTCTAAGAAAGTTTTTTGTGATGTGTGATTTCATCTCAGAGTTACACCTTTCTTTTCATGGAGCAATTTGCTAACCCTGTTTTCATGGAATCTGCAAAGGGATATTTGGGAGCGCATTGTGGCCTATGGTGAAAAAGAAAGTATTCTCAGATAAAAACTAGAAAGAATGTTTCTGAGAAACTGCATTGCAATCTGTGAATTTATCTCAAAGTGTTACACTGCTCTTTTCATTGAGCAGTTTGCTAACACTGTTTTCGTGGAATCTGCAAGGGGATATATGGGAGCTCATGAGGCCTATGGTGAAAAACTGAGTATCCGCATATAAACACTAGAAAGAAGCTTTCAGACAAAATAATTTGTGATGTATGAATTCACCTCACAAAGTTACACTGTTCTTTTCATGAGCAGTTAGCTAAAACTGTTTTCTTGTGATCTTCATTGCAATATTTCGGAATGTTTTGAAGTTTAGGGTACCAAAGGAAATATCCTCAGACAAAAACTAGAAAAAAGCTTTCTGAGAAACCGCTTTGTGATGTGTTAATTCATCTCCCAGAGTTACACGATTCTTTTCAAGGAGCGGTATGGTAACACTGTTTTTGGTGAATCTGAGGGAAGATATTTTGGATTGCATCAAAGCCTATGGTGACAAAGGAAATATTCTCAGATAAAAACAGAGAGAATCATTCTGAGAAAGTTCTTTGAGATGTGTAAATTCATCTCACAGAGGTACTTCTTTCCTTTCATGAGAAGTTTGTGTACACTGTTTTCATGGAATCTGCAAAGAGATATTTCGGAGCACTTTGAGGTCTATGTTGACAAGGGAAATATCCTCATATAAAAAGTAGAAAGAAGCTTTCTGAGAAACTGCTTTGTGATGTGTGAATTCATCTCATAGGTTTACACCACTCTTTTCACTGAGCAGTTTGCTAACACTGTTTTCATGGAATCTGTACAGGGATGTTTGAGACCACAATCAGAAAAACAGAATATCCTCATATAAAAAGTAGAAAGATGCTTTCTGAGAGACTGCATGGTGATGTGTGAATTCATCTAAAGATTCACACTGTTCTTTTCATTGATTAGTTTGTTAACACTGTTTTCTTGGAATCTGCACTGCGCTATTTTGGAATGAATTGAAGCTTACTGTGACAACGGAAGTATGCTCACATAAAAACTAGAAAGATGCTGTCAGAGAAACCACTTTGTGAAGTGTTAACTCATCACAAGGAGTTACACAATCCTTTCCATGGATCAGATTGGCAGCACTGTTTTTTGGAAATCTGAGAAGGTATATTTTGGATCGCATTGTAGTCTATGGTGGCAAAGGAAATATCCTCAGATAAAAACTAGATAGAAGCTTTCTGAGAAATTGCTTTGTGATTTGTGAATTCATCTAACAGAGTTTCGTGATTGTTTTCATGGATCAGTTTTGTGGCACTGTTTATCAGTAATCTGAGAGGGGACATTTTGGATCACATTGAAGCCTATGGTGACAAAGGGAATATCCTCAGATGAAAACTAAAAAGAAACTTTCTGAGAAAGTTTCTTGTGATGTGTGATTTCACCTCACAGAGTTACACCTTTCTTTTCATATAGCAGTTAGCTAATACTGTTTTCATGGAATCTTCAAAGGGATATTTGGGAGTGCATTGAGGCCTATGGTGAAAAAGGAAATATCCTCAGATAAAAACTAGACAGAAACATTCTGAGAAACTGCTATGTGATGTGATTTCATCCCACAGAGTTACACCATTCTTTTTATTAAGCAGTGTGATAACATTGTTTTTGTGGAATCTCCAAAGGGATATTTTGGAGCCCTTTGAAGTCTATGGTGAGGAAGGAAATATCCTCAGATAAAAACTGCAAAGCTTTCTGAGAAAGTACTTTGTGATATAGATTTTTCTCAAAGAGTTACAAAGTTCTTTTCATTGAGCATTTTGCTAACACTATTTTCGTGGAGTATGTAATAGAATATTTTGGAATGCATTGAAGCATATGGTGACAAAGGAAATATCCTAAGACAAAAACTAGAAAGAAGCTTTCTCAGAAACTGCTTTGTAATTTGTGAATTTATCTCACAGATTTACAATTTGCTTTCCTGGAGCAGTTTGTTAGCACTGTTTTTGGGGAATTTGAGAGGGGATGTTTTGGATCACATTGAAGCCTATGGTGACAAACGAAAAACACAGATAAAATTAGAAAGAAGCTTTCTGAGAAACTGCTTTGTGATGTGTGGATTCGTCTCTCAGAGATTCACACCTTTCTTTTCATGGATCAATTTGCTAGCAATGTTTTTGTGGAATCTGTAAAGGGATATTTGGGAGCACTTTGAGACCTATTGTGAAATAGGAATTATCCTCAGATAAAAGCTAGAAAGAAGCTTTCTGAGAAACTGCTTTGTAATGTGTGAATTCACCTCACAGGGAGAAGATTGATAGCACTGTTTTTGGTGCACCTGAGAAGGGATATTTTGGATTGCATTGAAACTTATGGTGACAAAGGAAATATCCTCAAATAAAACTAGAAAGAAACCTTCTGATAAAGCTCTTTGTGATATGTGAATTCACCTCACTGAGATACACCTTTCTTTGCATGGAGCAGTTAGCTAACACTGTTTTTGTGGAATCTGCAAAGGGATATTTGGGAGTGCTTTGAGATCTATGGTGAAAAAGGAAATATCCTCAGATAAAAACCGCAAAAAATTTTAGAGAAACTGCTTTGTGATAGGGGAATTCATCTCACAGTGTAACACCTTTCTTTCATTGAGCAGTTTGGTAACACTCTTTTTGGGTAATCTCCAAAGGGATTTTCTGGAGCTCATAGAAGCCTATGGTGAAAAAGGAAACATCTTCAGATTAAAACTGGAGAGAAGGTTTTTGAGAAACTGTTTTGTGAGGTGTGGATTCATCTCATAGAAATAAACCATTTTGTTGATTGAGCAGTTTTTCATCACTGTTTTTGTGGTGCCTGGGAAGTGATAGTTTAGAGCACATTCAGGCTGATGGTGGAAAAGTAAATATGCAAAGATAAAAACTAGAAAAGTGCTTTCTGAGAGATTTATTTGTACTGGGTGAATTCACCTCCCAGAGGCAAACCATTCTTTTCATTGAACTCTTTGGTAACCCTAGTTTTGTGTTATGTACAAAGGTAAATTCGGAGCACAGAGAAGCCTAAGGTGTAAAAGGAAATATCCTCAGATAAAACTAGAATGAAGCTTTCTGAGAGACTGTTTTCTGATGGGAGAATTCATCTCACCAAGTTAAATCTTTCTTTTCATTGAGCAGTTTGTTAGCAATCTTTTCGTGGAATATACAAGGGATATTTGGGAGCAGATAGAGGCCAATGTTGAAAAAGGAAATATCTTCAGATAAAAACAGGAGAGAAAGTTCATGAAAACTACTTTGTGATGTGATCATTCATCTCATAGATGTAAAGCTTTCTGTTGAGAGAGCAGTTTGACATCACTGTTTTTGTGGTGTCAGAGAAGGGATATTTGGGAGCGAATGGAAGCCAATAGTGGAAAAGGAAATATCCTCAGTTAAAAACTAGAAATAAGTTTAATGAGAAAGTTCCTTGTGATGTGTGAATTCATCTCACAGAGTAATCCCTTTCTTTTCATGAAGCAGTTCCCTAACACTGTTTTCATGGAATCATCAATGTTATAATACAGAGCATATTGAGGTCTATAGTGAAAGAGGAAATATTCTTAGATAAAAACTAGAGAGAAGTTTCTGAGAAACTACTTTGTCATGTGTGAATTTATCTCACACAGTTACACTTTTCTTTTCTTTCCATGGAGCAGTTTGCTAACACTGTTTCCGTGGCATCTGCAATGTGATATTTGGGAGCACATTGAGGCCTATAGTGAAAAAGGAAATATTCTCAGATATAATGAAAAAGAAGTTTTCTGAGAAACTGCTTTGTGATGTGTTAATTCATCTTTCAGAATTACATGATTCTTCTCATGGATCAGTTTGGTACCACTGTTTTTTGGGGAATCTGACAAAGGATATTTTGGACCTCATTGAAACCTATGGTGACAAAAGAAATATCCTCACATAAAAACTAGAAAGAAGTTTTCTGAGGAAGTTCTTTGTGATACGTGAATTCACCTCACAGAGTTACACCTTTCTTTTCATGGAGCAGTTTCCTAAGACTGTTTTCGTGGAATGTGCCAAGGGATATTTGGGAGTACGTTGAGGCGTACAGTGAAAAGGGAAATATCCTCATATAAAAAGTAGAAAGAAGGTTTCTGAGAAACTGCTTTGTGACTTTTGAATTCATCTCACAGAGTATCACCGTTCTTTCCATTGAGGAGTTTGATAACACTGTTTTTGTGGAATTTGCAATATTGTATTTGGGAGCACATTGAAGCCTAAGGTGACAAAGGAAATATCCCCATATAAAAACTAAAAATATGCTTTCTGAGAAACTCATTTGTGATGTATGAATTCATTTCACAGAGTTACACTGTTCTTTTCATTGAGCAGTTTGCTACCACCTTTTTCTTGGAATCTGCAATGGGACATTTCAGAGCGTATTGAGGCTTATGGTGACAAAGGAAATATCCTCAGAAAAAAAACTAGGAAGAAGCTTTCTGAGAAGCCACTTTGAGGTGTGTTAATTCGTCTCACAGAGTTACATGATTCTTTTCATGGATGAGATTGGTAGCATTGTTTTTGGGGAATCTGAGAAGGGATATGTTGGATCATATTAATATATAAGGTGACAAAGGAAAAATCCACAGATAAAAACTAGAAAGAAGCTTTCTGAGAAAGTTCGTTGTAAAGTGTCATTTCATATCAGAGAGTTACACCATTCTTTTCATTGAGCAGTTTGATTATATACTTTTCATGGAGTCTGCAAAGGGATATTTTTGAGTTCATTGAGGCCTATAGTGAAAAAGGAAATATCCTCAAATAAATACTAGAAAGATGCTTTCTGAGAAACTGCTTTGTGATGTGTGAATTCATCTCACAGAGTTCCACTATCCTTTTCCTTGAGAAGTTTGCTAATGCTTTTTTCATTTAATCTTCGATGGGATATTTTGGAGGGCATTGATGATTATCATGAAAAAGGAAATATCCTCCGATAACAACTAGAAAGAAGTTTTTCGAGAAACAGCTTTGTACTCACAGAGTACCACTACTGTTTCAGGGAGCAGTTTGGTAGCACTGTTTTTGGAGAATCTGATAGGGATATTTTGAATGGCATTGAAGCCCATGGTGACAAAGGAAATAACCTCAGATAAAAACTAGAAAGAAGCTTTCTGAGAAAGTTCCTTGTAATGTATGAATTCATATAACAGAGTCACACCTTTCATTTCATGGAACACTTTTTCTAACAGTTTTCCTGGAATCTGCAAAGGTCTATTTAGGCGTTCATTGAGACCTGTAGTGAAAAAGAAAATATTCTCAGATAAAAATGAGACTGAAGTTTTCAGGTAAACTGATTTCTGATGTGTTAATTCATCTCTCAGAGTTACACGATACTTTTCATGTATCAGTGTGCTACCATTGTTTTTGTTTAATTTGCGAAGGGATATTTTGGATCACATTGAAACCTGTGGTGACAAAGGAAATATCCTCAGATAAAAACTAGAAAGAAGCTTTCTGAGAAAGTTCTTTGTGATGTGTGAATTCATCTCACAGAGTTACACCACTCTTTTCATTGAGCAGTTTTATAACACTGTTTTCATGGAATCTGAAAAGGGCTGATTGGGAGTGCATTGAGGCTTATGGTGAAAAATTTCATACCCTCAGATAAAAACTAGAAAGAAGGTTTCTAAGACACTGCTTTTTGATGTGTGAATTCATCTCACAGAGTTACATGGTTGTTTTCATTCAGCAGTCTGATAAAACTGATTTCATAGAATCTGTAATAGGGTTCTTGGGAACACATTGAAGCCTAGGATGTCAAAGGAAATATCTTCAGATAAAAGCGAGAGAGAAGCTTTCTGAGAAACAGCTTTGTGATGTGTGAATTAATCTCACAAAGTTACAGCGTTCTTTTCATGGAGCAGTTTGCTAACACTCTTTTCCTGGAATCTGCATTGGGATATTTGGGAGCACATTGAGGATGATACTGAAAAACGAAGTATCCTCAGATAAAAACTATCTTTCTCAGAAGCTGCTATGTGATGTGTGAATGCATCACACAGAGATGCACCGTTCTTTTCATTGACAGTTTGATAACATTATTTTCATGGAATCTGAAAAGGGATATATGGGAGCGCGTTGAAGCCTACGGTGAAAAAGGAAATACCTCAGATAAAAACTAGAAAGAAGCTTTCTGAAAAACTCCTTGTGATGTGTGAATTCATCTCACAGAGTTAAACTGTCCTTTACATTGAGCAGTTTGCTAACAGTGTTTTCTTGGAATTTGCATTGGCTTATTTCAGAGCACATTGAAGCTTATGCTGACATAGGAAATATCCTCAGACAAAAAGTAGAAAGAAGCTTTTTGAGACACCGGTTTGTGATGTGTTAATCATTTCAGAGGATTATATGAATTTTTTCATAAGTCAGTTTGATAGCTCTGTTTTTGGGGAATCTGAGAAGGGATATTTTAGTTGCATTGAATCATATGAACATAAGGGAAATAACCTCAGATAAAAAAATACAAAGAAGCTTTCTGAAAAAGTTCTTTTTGATGTGTGAATTCATCTCACAGGGTTATAAATTGCTTTTCATGGAGTGATTTGTTAGCGCTGTTTTCGTGGAATCTGCTAAGGGATATTTGGAAGCACATTGAGGCCTATAGGGTAAAAGGAAATATCCTCAGTTAAAAACTAGAAAGAAACTTCCTGAGAAACTGCTTCATAAAGTGTCAATTCATCCAGCAGAGTTACACCATTCTTTTCATTGAGCAGTTTGCTAACACTTTTTTCATGGAAACTACAAGGGGACATATGGGAGCACATTGAGGTTTATGGTGAAAAAGGAAATATCCTCAGATAAAATCTACAAAGAAAATTTCTGAGAAATTTCTTAGTGGTGTGTGAATTCATTTCACAGAGTTACACCATTCTTTCAATTAGAAGTTTGCTAACACTATCTTTGTGGAATCTGAGATGGGATATTCTGGGGTGCATTGAGGCCTATCTCACAGATTTACACCTTTCTTTTTATGGAGCAGTGTGCTAACACTATTTTCGTGGAATCTGCAAGGGGATATTTATGAGCACATTGAGGCAAATGTGAAAAACGAAGTATCCTGAGATCAAAACTAGAAGGAAGCTTTCTGAGAAAGGTCTTTGCAATGTGTGAATACATTTCACATGGTTGCACGTTTCTTTTCATGTAGCAGTTTGCTAACACTGTTTTTTTGGAATCTGCAAAGGGATATTTGTGAGCACTTTGAGATCTATGGTGAAAAAGGAAATATCCTCACATAAAAACTAGAAAGAAGCTTTCTCAGAAACTACTTTGTGATGTGTAAATTCATCTCACAGAGTTACACTGTTCTTTTCTTTGAGCAGTTTGCTAACACTGTTTTCTTGGAATCTACAATGGGATATTCAGAGTGCATTGAAGCTTATGGTGATAAAGGAAATATTCTCATACAAAAACTAGATAGAAGCACTCTGAGAAACGACTTTGTGATGTGTTAATTGATCTCACAGAGTTACGTGATCCTTTTCATGGATCACTTTTGTAGCTCTGTTTTTGTGGAATCTGAGAAGGGATATTTTGGATCACATGGAGCCTTTGGTGACTAAGGAAATATACTCATATAACAACTAGAAAGAAGCTTTCTGAGAAAGATTTTCAGATATGTTTGTTCATCTTCCTGAGTTACACCTTTATTTTCATGGAACAGTTTGCTAAAACTGCTTTCCTGGAATTTGCAAAGGGAATTTTGGAGTGCCTTGAGACCTATGGTGAAAAAAAGAAACATCCTCTGATAATAACTAGAAAGAAGTTTAATGAGAAACTGCTTTGTGGTGGTTGAATTCATCTCACAGAGTTACACCTTTCTGTTCATTGAGCAGTTTGGTAGCACTTTTTTGGGGTATCTGCAAAGGGATATTTGGGAGCTCATAGAGGCTGATGTTGAAAAAGGAAATATCTTCATATAAAAACTGAAAAGAATGTTTTTGAGAAACTGTTTTGTGATGTCTGCATTCACCTCATGGAGTTAAACCATATTTGTGATTGACCAGTTTGGCCTCACTGTTTTTGTGGTGTCTGAGAACAGATATTTGGGAATGCTTTGAGGCTAATGGTGGAAGAGTAAATATGCTGCACAGATGAAAGGTAGAAAGGAGCCTTCAGAGAAATTTCTTTGTGATGGCTGAATTCATCTCCCAGAGGTAAACCATTCTTTTCATTGAGCAGTTTGCTAGCACTGTTTTTGTGGAATCTACAAAGGGATATACGAAGCACAGAGAAACCTATGTTGAAAAAGGAAATACCCTCAGATAAAAACTAGACAGAAGATTTCTGAGACTGTTTAGTGATGGTGAATTCATCCACAGTGATAAATCTTTCTTTTCATTGAGCAGTTGGGTAACATTGCTTTTGTGAATCTGTAATGGGATATTTAGGAGTACATAGAGTCCTGAGGTAAAAGAAGAAAATTCTCCAAGTAAAAACTGAAGAGAATCTTTCAGAGAAAGTCCTTTGTGATTTGTGCATTCATCTCATACAGCTAAACGTTTCTGTTGAGTGAACACTTTGGCATCACTGTTTTTGTGGTGTCTGAGAAGGGATACTTGGGAGCACATTAAAACTTATGGTTTAAAAGGAAATATCCGTATATAAAAACTAGAAAGAAGCTTTCTGAGAAACTCTTTTGTGATGTGTGAATTCATCTCACTGAGTTACACTGTTCTTTTCATTAAGCAGTTTGCTAACACTGTTTTCTTGGAATCTGCAATGGGATATTTCAGAGTGCATTAATGCTTATGGTGACAAAATAAATAATATCACATAAAAAGTAGAAAGAAGCTTTCTGAGATCACTTTGTGATGTGTTAATTCATCCCACAGAGTTACACAACTCTTTTAATGGAGCAGTTTACCAGCCATGATTCTGGGGAATCTGAGAAGGGATATTTTGGAACACATTGAATCATATGGTGACAAAGGAAATATCTTCATTAAAAAAGTGGAAAGAAGCTCTCTGAGGAACCTCTTTGTGTGATGTGTTAGTTCACCTAACAGGGGCATACTCCTTTCTTTCCTTGGAGTACTTTACCACGACTGTTTTCTTGGAATCTGCAAAGGATATTTAGGAGCACATGGAGGCCTATAGTGAAAAAGGAAATATCTTCAGATAAAAACTAGCAAGAAACATTCTGAGAAACTTTTTTGTGATGTGTGAATTCATATCACAGAGTTACACCATTCTTTTCATGTAGCAGTTTGGTAGCACTGTTTTTGAGGAATCTGGGAAGGGATATTTTGGATTGCATTGAAGCCTTTGGTGACAAAGGAATTATCCTCAGATCAAAACTAGAAAGAAGTTATCTGAGAAACTTCTTTATGATGCAGGAATTCACCTCACAAGACTACACCTTTCTTTCCAAGGAGCAATTCGCTAACACTGTTTTCATGGGATATGCAATGGGATATTTGGGAGTACATTGATGCCTATCGTGAAAAAGGAAATATCCTCAGATAAAAACCAGAAAGAAGCTTTCTGAGAAACTGCTTTGTGATAGGTGAATTCATCTCACAGACCTATCATGCTTTTCTTTGAGCTGTTGATAACACTGTCTTCTTGAAGTCTGCAATAAGATATTTGGGAGTGCACTGAAACCTATGGTGGCAAAGAACATATCCTCAGAAAAAAATTAGAAAAAAGCTCTCTGAGAATCTGATTTTTGATGTGTGAATTCATCTCACAGCATTACACCGTTCTATTCATTGATCATTTTGCTAGCACTGTTTTCTTGGAATCTGCAATGGGATATTTTGGAGGGCATTGAAGTTTATGATGAAAAAGGAAATATCCTGAAACAAAAACTAGAAAGAAGTTTTCTGATAAACTTGTTTCTGATGTGTGAATTCACCTCACAGAGATACAAAGTTCTTTTCATGGAGTCGTTTCCCAGCACTCTTTTTGAGAATTTGATAAGGGGTACTTTGAATTGCATTGAAGCGTAGGGTGACAAAGTAAATATCCTCAGATAAAAACTAGAAAAAAGCTTTCTGAGAAACAGCTTTGTGATGTGTGAATATATCTCACAGAGTTACACCTTTCCTTTCATCAAGCAGTTTGTTAACAGTGTTTTCTGGGAATCTGCAATGGGATATTTTGGAGCACCTTGAAACTTATGGAGACAAAGGAAATATCTTCATTTAAAAAAGTAGTAAGAAGCTTTCTGAGAAACTGCTGTCAGATGTGTTAATTCATCTCACTGAATTACACCACTGCTTTCATGGATCAGTTTGGTAGCACTGTTTTTAGGTAACCCGAGAAGGGATATTTTGGATTGCATTGAAGTATATGTTGACTAAGGCAATATCCTCAGATAAAAACCAGAAAGAAGCTTTCCAAGAAATTTCTTCATATGTGAGAATTCAACTCACAGAGTTACAAATTTCTTTTCATGGGGCAATTCATTAACGCTGTTTTCGTGGAATCTGCAAAGGGATATTTGGGAGCTCATTGAGGACTAAGTTGAAAAAGGGCATATTATCGTTTAAAAGCTAGAAACAATCCGTCTGAGAAACTGCTTTGTGATGTGTGAATTCATCGCACTGAGTTACATTGTTGTTTTCTTTTTTTTTTTTTTATTATACTTTAATTTCTAGGGTACATGTGCATGACGTTTATATCATGTATAACTCCCCACTGCAATCCCTCCCTCCTCCCCCCTCCCCATGATAGGCCCCAGTGTGTGATGTTCCCCTTCCCGAGTCCAAGTGATCTCATTATTCAGTTCCCACCTATGAGTGAGAACATGCGGTGTTTGGTTTTCTCTTCTTGTGATAGTTTGCTAAGAATGATGGTTTCCAGCTGCATCCATGTCCCTACAAAGGACGCAAACTCATCCTTTTTGATGGCTGCATAGTATTCCATGGTATATATGTGCCACATTTTCTTAATCCAGTCTGTCACAGATGGACATTTGGGTTGATTCCAAGTCTTTGCTATTGTGAATAGTGCCGCAATAAACAAACGTGTGCATGTGTCTTTGTTGTAGAGTAATTTATAATCCTTTGGGTATATACCCAGTAGTGGGATGGCTGGGTCATATGGTACATCTAGTTCTAGATCCTTGAGGAATCGCCATACTGTTTTCCATAATGGTTGAACTAGTTTACAATCCCACCAACAGTGTAAAAGTGTTCCTATTTCTCCACATCCTCTCCAACACCTGTTGTTTCCTGACTTCTTAATGATTGCCATTCTAACTGGTGTGAGATGGTATCTCATTGTGGTTTTGATTTGCATTTCTCTGATGGCCAGTGATGATGAGCATTTTTTCATGTGTCTGTTGGCTGTATGGATGTCTTCTTTTGAGAAATGTCTGTTCATATCCTTTCCCCACTTTTTGATGGGGTTGTTTGCTTTTTTCTTGTATATGTGTTTGAGTTCTTGGTAGATTCTGGATATTAGCCCTTTGTCAGATGAGTAGGTTGCAAAAATTTTTTCCCATTCTGTAGGTTGCCTGTTCACTCTGATGGTAGTTTCTTTGGCTGTGCAAAAGCTCTTTAGTTTAATTAGATCCCATGTCAATTTTTGCTTTTGCTGCCGTTGCTTTTGGTGTTTTAGACATGAAGTCCTTGCCCATGCCTATGTCCTGAATGGTACTACCTAGATTTTCTTCTAGGATTTTATGGTATTAGGTCTAACATTTAAGTCTCTAATCCATCTTGAAATAATTTTCGTATAAGGGGTAAGGAAAGGATCCAGTTTCAGCTTTCTACTTATGGCTAGCCAATTTTCCCAGCACCATTTATTAAATAGGGAATCCTTTCCCCATTTCTTGTTTCTCTCAGGTTTGTCAAAGATCAGATGGCTGCAGATGTGTGGTATTATTTCTGAGGACTCTGTCTGTTCCATTGGTCTATATCTCTGTTGTGGTACCAGTACCATGCTGTTTTGGTTACTGTAGCCTTGTAGTATAGTTTGAAGTCAGGTAGCGTGACGCCTCCAGCTTTGTCCTTTTGACTTAGGATTGTCTTGGCAATGCGGGCTCTTTTTTGGTTCCATATGAACTTTAAAGCCGTTTTTTTCCAATTCTGTGAAGAAAGTCATTGTAGCTTGATGGGGATGGCATTGAATCTATAAATCACCTTGGGCAGTATGGCCATTTTCACGATATTGATTCTTCCTATCCATGAGCATGGTATGTTCTTCCATTTGTTTGTGTCCTCTTTGATTTCACTGAGCAGTGGTTTGTAGTTCTCCTTGAAGAGGTCCTTTACATCCCTTGTAAGCTGGATTCCTAGGTATTTTATTCTTTTTGAAGCAATTGTGAATGGAAGTTGATTCCTGATTTGGCTCTCTGCTTCTCTGTTACTGGTGTATAAGAATGCTTGTGATTTTTGCACATTAATTTTGTATCCTGAGACTTTGCTGAAGTTGCTTATCAGCTTAAGCAGATTTTGGGCTGAGACAATGGGTTTTCTAAATATACAATCATGTCATCTGCAAACAGGGACAATTTGACTTCTTCTTTTCCTAACTGGATACCCTTGATTTCTTTCTCTTGCCTGATTGCCCTAGCCAGAACTTCCAACACTATGTTGAATAGGAGTGGTGAGAGAGGGCATCCCTGTCTTGTGCCAGTTTTCAAAGGGAATTTTTCCACTTTTTGCCCATTCAGTATGATATTAGCTGTGGGTTTGTCATAAATAGCTCTTATTATTTTGAGGTATGTTCCATCAATACCAAATTTATTGAGCGTTTTTAGCATAAAGGGCTGTTGAATTTTGTCAAAAGCCTTTTCTGCATCTATTGAGATAATCATGTGGTTCTTGTCTTTGGTTCTGTTTATATGCTGGATTACGTTTATTGATTTGCGAATGTTGAACCAGCCTTGCATCCCAGGGATGAAGCCCACTTGATCATGGTGGATAAGCTTTTTGATGTGCTGCTGAATCCGGTTTGCCAGTATTTTATTGAGAATTTTTGCATCAATGTTCATCAGGGATATTGGTCTAAAATTCTCTCTTTTTGTTGTGTCTCTGCCAGGCTTTGGTATCAGGATGATGTTGGCCTCATAAAAAGAGTTAGGGAGGATTCCCTCTTTTTCTACTGATTGAAATAGTTTCAGAAGGAATGGTACCAGCTCCTCCTTGTACCTCTGGTAGAATTCAGCTGTGAATCCATCTGGTCCTGGACTTTTTTTGGTGGGTAGGCTATTAATTGTTGCCTCAATTTCAGAGCCTGCTATTGGTCTATTCAGGGATTCATCTTCTTCCTGGTTTAGTCTTGGGAGAGTGTAAGTGTCCAGGAAATTATCCATTTCTTCTAGATTTTCTAGTTGATTTGCGTAGAGGCATTTATAGTATTCTCTGATGGTAGTTTGTATTTCTGTGGGGTCGGTGGTGATATCCCCTTTATCATTTTTTATTGCGTCTATTTGATTCCTCTCTCTTTTCTTCTTTATTAGTCTAGCTAGCGGTCTGTCAATTTTGTTGATCTTTTCAAAAAACCAACTCCTGGATTCATTGATTTTTTGAGGGTTTTTTGTGTCTCTATCTCCTTCAGTTCTGCTCTGATCTTAGTTATTTCTTGCCTTCTGCTAGCTTTTGAATGTGTTTGCTCTTGCTTCTCTAGTTCTTTTAATTGTGATGTTAGAGTGTCAATTTTAGATCTCTCCTGCTTTCTCTTGTGGGCATTTAGTGCTATAAATTTCCCTCTACACATTGCTTTAAATGTATCCAGAGATTCTGGTATGTTGTATCTTTGTTCTCATTGGTTCAAAGAACATCTTTATTTCTGCTTTCATTTCGTTATGTACCCAGTAGTCATTCAGGAGCAGGTTGTTCATTTCCATGTAGTTGAGCGGTTTGGATTGAGTTTCTTAGTCCTGAGTTCTAGTTTGATTGCACTGTGGTCTGAGAGACAGTTTGTTATAATTTCTGTTCTTGTACATTTGCTGAGGAGTGCTTTACTTCCAATTATGTGGTCAATTTTGGAATAAGTGCGATGTGGTGCTGAGAAGAATGTATATTCTGTTGATTTGGGGTGGAGAGTTCTATAGATGTCTATTAGGTCCGCTTGGTGCAGAGATGAGTTCAATTCCTGATATCCTTGTTAACTTTCTGTCTCGTTGATCTGTCTAATGTTGACAGTGGAGTGTTGAAGTCTCCCATTATTATTGTATGGGAGTCTAAGTCTCTTTGTAGGTCTCTAAGGACTTGCTTTATGAATCTGGGTGCTCCTGTATTGGGTGCATAGATATTTAGGAGAGTTAGCTCTTCCTGTTGAATTGATCCCTTTACCATGATGTAATGCCTTCTTTGTCTCTTTTGATCTTTGATGGTTTAAAGTCTGTTTTATCAGAGACTAGGATTGCAACCCCTGCTTTTTTTTGTTCTCCATTTGCTTGGTAGATCTTCCTCCATCCCTTTATTTTGAGCCTATGTATGTCTGCATGTGAGATGGGTCCCTGAATACAGCAGACTGATGGGTCTTGACTCTTGATCCAGTTTGCCAGTCTGTGTTTTTAATTGGAGCATTTAGTCCATTGACATTTAAGGTTAATATTGTTATATGTGAACTTGATCCTGTCATTATGATATTAACTGGTTATTTTGCTCGTTATTGATGCAGTTTCTTCCTAGCCTCAATGGTCTTTACATTTTGGCATGTTTTTGCAATGGCTGGTACCGCTTGTTCCTTTCCATGTTAGGCTTCCTTCAGGGTCTCTGTAAGGCAGGCCTGGTGGTGACAAAATCTCTAAGCATTTGCTTATCTGTAAAGGATTTTATTTCTCCTTCACTGATAAAACTTAGTTTGGCTGGATATGAAATTCTCGGTTGAAAATTCTTTTCTTTAAGAACGTTGAATATTGGCCCCCACTCTCTTCTGGCTTGTAGAGTTTCTGCCGAGAGGTCTGCTGTTATTCTGATGGGCTTCCCTTTGTGGGTAACCCGACCTTTCTCTCTGGCTGCCCTTAAGATTTTTTCCTTCATTTCAACTTTGGTGAATCTGGCAATTATGTGTCTTGGAGTTGCTCTTCTGGAGGAGTATCTTTGTGGCGTTCTCTGTATTTCCTGAATTTGAATGTTGGCCTGCCCTACTAGGTTGGGGAAGTTCTCCTGGATGATATCCTGAAGAGTGTTTTCCAACTTGGTTCCATTTTCCCCCTCACTTTCAGGCACCCCAATCAGACGTAGATTTGGTCTTTTTACATAATCCCATACTTCTTGCAGGCTTTGTTCATTTCTTTTTCTTCTTTTTTCTTTTGGTTTCTCTTCTCGCTTCATTTCATTCATTTGATCCTCAATCGCTGATACTCTTTCTTCCAGTTGATCGAGTCGGTTACTGAAGCTTGTGCATTTGTCACGTATTTCTCGTGTCATGGTTTTCATCTCTGTCATTTCGTTATGATCTTCTCTGCATTAATTAATCTAGCTGTCAATTCTTCCACTTTTTTTTCAAGATTTTTAGTTTCTTTGCGCTGGGTACGTAATTCCTCCTTTAGCTCTGAGAGGTTTGATGGAGTGAAGCCTTCTTCTCTCATCTCGTCAAAGTCATTCTCTGACCAGCTTTGATCCGTTGCTGGCGATGGGCTGCGCTCCTTTGCAGGGGGAGATGCGCTCTTATATTTTTGAATTTCCAGCTTTTCTGCCCTGCTTCTTCCCCATCTTTGTGGTTTTATCTGTCTCTGGACTTTGATGATGGTGACGTACTGATGGGGTTTTGGTATAGGTGTCCTTCCTGTTTGATAGTTTTCCGTCTGACAGTCAGAAGGACTGTCTGTTGGTCTGTTGGAGATTGCTTGAGGTCCACTCCAGACCCTGTTTGCCTGGGTATCAGCAGCAGAGGTTGCCAAAGATAGAATATTGCTGAACAGCGAGTGTACCTGTCTGATTCTTCCTTTGGAAGTTTCCTCTCAGGGGTGACGCCACCCTGTGAGGTGGGGTGTCAGACTGCCCCTAGTGGGGGATGTCCCCAGCTAGGCTACTCAGGGGTCAGGGACCCACCTGAGCAGGCCGTCTGTCCGTTCTCGGATCTCAACCTCCACGTTAGGAGATCCACGGCTCTCCCCAAAGCTGTCAGACAGAGTCGTTCGCCTCTGCACCGCCCCCGCTCTTTCCCCTAATGGACTGCAGCTGTGCGCTGTCCGCAGAGGTAGAGTCTACAGAGACAGGCAGTCTTCCTTGAGCTGCTGTGAGCTCCACCCAGTTCGAGCTCCCAGCGGCTTTGTTTACCTACTTAAGCCTCAGCAATGGCGGGCGCCCCTCCCCCAGCCTCGCTGCTGCCTTGCGGATAGATCGCCGCAGACGGCTGTGTTAGCAGTGAGGGAGGCTCCGTGGGCGTGGGACCCTCCCGCCAGGTGTGGGATATATTCTCCTGGTGTGCCTGTTTCCTTAAAGCGCAGTATTGGGGTGGGTGTTACCCGATTTTCCAGTGTTGTGTGTCTCAGTTCCCCTGGCTAGGAAAAAGGATTCCTTTCCCCCTTGCGCTTCCAGGTGAGGCGATGCCTCGCCCTGCTTCAGCTCACGCTGGTCAGGCTGCAGCAGCTGACCAGCACCGATTGTCCGGCACTCCCTAGCGAGATGACCCCAGTACCTCAGTTGAAAACGCAGAAATCACCGGTCTTCTGTGTCGCTCGCGCTAGGAGTTGAAGACTGGAGCTGCTCCTATTCGGCCATCTTGCTCCGCCCCACATTGTTGTTTTCATTGAGCAGCTTGGTCACACTGTTTTCTTGGAATCTGCAATGGGATACCTTGGAGTGCAATGAAGCATACGGTGACAAAGGAAATATAATCAGATGAAAACCCAAAAGAAGCTTTCTGAAAAACTTTTTGTATTCTGTCAATTCATCTCACAGAGTTACACTGTTCTTTTCATTGACCAGTTTGCTAGCATTGTTTGCTTTGAATCTGCAATGGGATATTTTGGAGCGCATAGAAGCTTATGGTGACAAAGGAAATATCCTCATACAAAAACTAGAAAGATGCTTTCTGAGAAACTGTTTTGTGATCTGAGAATTCTTCTCACAGAGTTACACGGACCTTTTCATGTAGCAGATTCGTAGAACACTCTTTGGGAAATATGAGAAGGGACATTTTGGATCGGATTGAAGCTGATGGTGCCAATGGAAATATCCTCAGATATTAACTAGAAAGAAGCTTTCTGAGAAAGTTCTTTGTGATGTGTGAATTCATTTCACAGAGTTTCACCTTTCTTTTCATGGAGCAGTGTGCTAACACTGTTTTCATGGAATCTGCAATGGGATATTCTGGAGTGCATTGAGGTCTATAGTGAAAAAGGAATTATCCTCAGGTGAATACTAGAAAGAATCCTTGTAAGAAACTGCTTTGTGATGGGTGAATTCCTCTCAAAGTGTTACACCTTTCTTTTCATTGAGCCGTTTTCTAGTCCTGTTTTGGGGAATCTGCAAAGGGATTTTCTGGAGCTCACAGAGGCCTATGGTGAAAAAGGAAATATCTTCAGATAAAAACTGGAGAGAAGGCTTTTGAGAAACTGTTTTGTGATGCGTGTATTCATCTCATAGAGATAAACCATTTTGTTTATTGATCAGTTTGGCCTCACTGTTTCTGTGGTGTCTGAGAAGGGATATTTGGGAGCACATTGAGGCTGATGGTGGAAAAGTAAGTATGTTCAGATGAAAATTGGAAAGGAGCTTTATGAGAAATTTCTTTGTGATGAGTAAATTCATCTCCCAGAGGTAAACCATTCTTTTCCTTGAGCAGTTTGGTAACCTTGTTTTTTTGGAATCTATGAAGTGATATTCGGGGCACAGATTAGCCTTTGGTGAAAAAGGAAATACCCTCAGACAAAAACTAGAAAGAAGCTTTCTGAGAGACAGCTTTGTGATGGGAGAATTCTCTCACAGAGTAAAATCTTTCTTTTCATTGAGCAGTTTGGTAACACTGTTTTTTTGGAATATGGAGGGATAATCAAGAGCGAATAGATGCCAAAGTTGAAAAAGGAAATATCTTGAGGTTGAAACTGGAGAGAAAGTTTCTGATAACTCCTTTGTGATGCATGCATACATCTCATAGAGGTGAAGCTTTCTGTAGGGAGAGCATTTTGGCATCAGTGTTTTTGTGGTGTCTGAGAAGGTGTATTTGGGAGTGCATGGAATCCGATGGTGGAAAAGGAAATATCCTGAGATCAAAACTAGAAATAAGCTTTCTGAGAAATTTCTTTGTGATGGGTGAATTCAACACACAGAGTTCCACCTTCGTTTTCTTTGAGCAGTTTGGCTGCACTGTTTTTATGGAATCTGCAAAGGGATATTCGGGAGCTCCTAGAGGCCTATGGTGAAAAAGGAAATAACGTCAGATAAAAACCAGATACAAGCTTTTCAAGAAACGGTTTTGTGATGTGTGAATTCATGTCAGAGAGTTTAACCTTTTTGTTTATTGAGCAGTTCGGCATCACTGTTTTTGTGGTATCTGAGAAGACTTTTGGGGGACACATTGAAGTCAATGGTGAAAAAAGAAATATCCTCAGATTTAAACTAGAAAGATGTCTGAGAAACGTCTTTGTGATGGTTGAAATCATCTCACAGAGTTATACCTTTCCTTTCATTGTCCAGTTTGGTAGCACTGTTTTTGTGGAAACTGCAAGGGGATATTTGCGAGTGCATAGAGGCCTAAGGTGAAAAAGAAAATTCTTCAGGTAAAAACCAGAGAGAAACTTTCAGAGAAACTCCTTTGTGATGTTTCACAGGGCTAAACGTTTCTGCTGAGGGAGCAATTTGGCATCAGTGTTTCTGTGGTGTCTGAGAAGGGATATTTGGGAGTGCATTGAAGTCTACAGTGGGAAAGAAAATATCCTCAGATAAGAACTAGAAAGAAGCTTTATAAGAAACTACTTTTGGATGGGTGAATTCATCTCAGAGAGATACACAGATGTTTGCATTGAACAGTTTAATAATTCTGTTTTCATGGAATCTGCAATTGTATATTTGGAAGTGTATTGAAGCCTGTGGTGACAAAAGAAATATCCTCAGGAAAAAAAAAAGGAAGCTTTCTGAGAAACTGCTTTGCGATCTGTGAATTCATCTCACACTTTTACACCTTTCTTTTCATGGAGCAGATTGCTAATACTGTTTTCGTGGAATCTGCAAAGGTATATTCGAGAGTGCATTGAGCCTTATGGTGAAAAAGGAAATATCCTCAGACAAAAACTAGAAAGAAGATTTCTGAGAAACAGCTTTGGGATTTGTGAATTCATCTCACAGAGTTACGTGATTCTTTACATGAAGCAGTTTTGTAGCACTGTTTTTGGGGAATCTGAGAAGGCATATTTTGGATTACATTGAAGCCTCTGGTGACAAAGGTAATATCCTCAGATTAAAACTAGAAAGAAGCTTTCTGAGTAACTGCTTTGTGATGTGTCAATTCATCTCACAGAGTTACACCTTTCCTTTCATGGAGCAGTTTGCTAACACTGTTTTCATGGAATCTGCAAAGGGATATTTATGAGCGATTGGAGATGTTTGGTGAAAAGGGAAATATCCTCAGATTAAAACTAGAAAGAAGTTTTCTGAGAAACTACTTTTTAATGTATGAATTCATCTCACGGAATTACACTGTTCTTTGCACTGATCATTTTGCTAGCAATGTTTTTGTGAAATATTCGGTAGTATATTTTGGAGCACATTGAAACCTATGGTGACAAAGGAACTATCCTCAGTTAACAACCAAAAAGAAAGTTTGTGAGAAACTGCTTTGTGATGAGTGAATTCATCTCATAGAGTTACACTGTTCTTTTCATTGAGCAGTTTGCTAAGCCTGTGTTTTTGGAATCTGCAATGTGATATTTTGGAGCACATTCAAGTTTAGGGTGACAAAGAAAATATCCTCAGACAAAACTAGAAAGATTCATTTTGAAAAACTGCTTTGTCATTTGTGAATTCATTTCACACAGTTACATGATTCTTTACATGGCGCAGTTTGGTAGAACTGTTTTTATGGAGTTTTCAAAGGGATATTCAGGAACTCCTAGAGGCCTACGGTGAGAAAGGAAATAACTTCAGATAAAACTGCAGAGAAGCTTTTTGAGAAGTGGTTTTTGATGTGTTTATTCATCTCACAGAGTTTAAACTTTTTGTTGATTGAGCAGTTCGGCATCACTGTTTATGTGGTATCTGAGAGGATATATTTGGGAGCACATTGAAGCCTATGGTGAAAAAGGAAATATTCTCAGATTTAAACTAGAATGAAGCTTTCTGACAAACTGCATTGTGATGGGTGAATTCATCTCACAGAGTTACCCCATCGTTTTCATTGAGCAGTTTGGTAGCACTGTTTTTGTGGAATCTGCAGAGGGATATTTAGGAGCACATAAAGGCCTAAGGTGAAAAAAGAAATTTCCTCAGGTAAAAACTGGAGAGAAGCTTTCTGATAAACTACTTTATTATGTGTGTATTCATCTCATAGAGCTAAACCTTCCTGTTGAGGGAGCACTTAGGCTTCACTCTTTTTATGGTGTCTGAGAAGGGGTATTTGGGAGCCCATTAAAGTCTATGGTTGAAAAGAAAATATCCTTAGATAAAAACTAGAAAGAAGCTTCCTGAGAAACTGCTTTCAAATTTGTGAATTCGTCTCACAGAGTTAAAATTTCCTTTCATGGAACAGTTTGTTAACACTGTTTTTGTGGAATCTGAGAAAGGATATTTTGGATCACATTCAAGACTATGCTGACAACAGAAATATCCTCAAATAAAAACTAGAAACAAGCTTCCTGAGAAAAAACTTTGTGATGGGTGAGTATATCTCACAGAGTTAAATCTTTCTTTTCAATTCACAGTTTAGTAGCACTGTTTGTGTGGAATCAGCAGAGGGATATTTGGGAACGCATAGAGGCCTAAGGTGAAAAAAACATTCTTCAGGTAGAAACTGGAGAGAACTTTCTGAGAAACTCCATTGTGAGGTGTGCATTCATCTCATAGAGGTAAATGTTTCTGTTGAGGGAGCACTTTGGTATCACTGTTTTTGTTGTGTCTGAAAAGGGATATTTGGGAGCGCATTGAAGCATATGGTGGAAAGGGAAATATCCTGATATAAAAAATAGAAAGAAGCTTTCTGAGAAACCACTTTGCAATGTTAATTCATCTCACAGAGTTACATGATTAGCAGTTTGGTAGCACTGTTTTTGTTGAATCTGAGAAGGGATATTTTGAATTGCATTGAAGCCTATGATTACAAAGGAAATTTCCTCAGATTAAAACTAGAAGGAACCTTTCTGATAATGTTCTTTGTGATGTGTGAATTCATCTCACAGAGTTACACCTTTATTTCATGGAGCAGTTTGCTGACACTGTTTTCGTGGAATCTGCAAAGGGATATTTGGGAGTGCATTGAGGCCCATGGTGAAAAAGGAAATATCCTCAGATAAAAACTAGAAAGAAGGTTTCTGAGAAACTGCTTTGTGATGTGTGAATTATTCTCACAGACTTTCAATGTTCTTTTCATTGAGCAGTTTGGTAACAATGTTTTCATGGAATCTTCAATAGGATATTGTGGAGCGCATTGAAGCCTACAGTTACATAGGAAATATCCCCAGATAAAAACCAAAAAGAAGCTTTCTCAGAAACTGCTTTGGGATGTGTGAATTCACCTCACAGAGTTACACTGTTCTTTTCATTGATCAGTTTGCTACCACTGTTTTCTTGGAATCTGCAATGGTATACTTTGGAACGCATTGACACTTAGAGTGACAAAGGAAATATCGTCAGACAAAAACTAGAAAGAAGGTTTCTGAGAAACTGCTTTGTGATTTTTGATTTCATCTCACAGAGTTACATGATTCTTTTTATGGAGCAGTTTGGTATCCCTGTTTTTAAGGAATCTGCAAAGGTATATTTAGGAACTCCCAGAGCCCTATGGTGAAAAAGGAAATAACTTCAGATAAAAACTAGAGAGAAACTTTTCGAGAAACGGTTTTGTTGTGTGTATTCATATCATGGAGTTTAACCTCTTTGTTGATTGAGCCATTCAACATTACTGTTTTTGTGCTATCTGAGAGGAGATATTTAGGAACACATGGAAGTCTATGATGAAAAAGGAAATATACTCAGAATTAAACTATAAATGAAGCTTTCAGAGAAACTGCTTTGTGATGGGTGAACTCATCTCACAGAGTTATACCTTTCTTTTCTTGGAGTAGATTGTTAGCACTGTTTTTGTGGAGTATCCAAAGGGATATTTGGAGCACATAGAGGCCTAAGGTGAAAAAGGAAATTTCTTAGAGTAAAAACTGATGAGAAGTTTTCTGAGAAACGTTTTATGATGTGTGCATTCATCTCACAGATCTAAACATTTCTGTTGAGGGACCACTTTGATATCACTGTTTTTGTTGTGTTTGAGAAGAATATTTGGAAGCACCTTGAAGCCTATAGTGGAAAAGTTCATATCCTCAGAAAAAAACTAGAAAAACGCTTCAGAGAAACTGCTTTGTAATGGGTCAATTTATCTCACAGACTTACATCATTCATTTCATGGAGCAGCTTTTTAACACTCTTTTTGTGGAATCTGCAGAGAGACAATTGGGAGTGCATAGAGACCCAAAGTGAAAGGGAAATTCTTAAGGTCACAATTGGAGAGAATATATCAGAGAAACTCCTTTTTGATGTGTGCATTCATCTCATAGAACTGAACATTTCTGTTGAGGGAGCACTTGGCATCACTGTTTTTCTAGTGTCTGGGAAGGGCTAATTGGGAGCACATTGAAGTCCATGGTGGAAAAGGAAATATTCCCATATAAAAACTAGAAAGAAGCTTTCTTCAAAACCACTTTGTGATGTCCTAATTCATCTCACATATTTACTCGATTCTTTTCAGGGATCAGTTTGGTAACACTGTTTTTGGGGAATCTGAGAAGCGATATTTTGGATAGCATTGAAGACAATGGTCACAAAGGCAATATCCTCATATAAAAACTAGAAAGAAGCTTTCTCAGAAAATGCTTTATGATGTGTGAATTCATCTCACAGAGTTACACCATTCTTTTCATTGAGTTGTTTTCTAAAAATGTATTCATGGAATCCGCAATAGGATATTTTGGAGCACATTGAAGCCTATGGTGACAAAGGAAACATCCTCAGATAAAAACCAAAAAGAAGCTTTCTGAGAAACTACTTTGTGATTGTGAACTCATCTCACAGAGTCACACCGTACTTTTCATTGAGCAGTTTGCTAACAGTGCTTTCTTGGAATCTGCAATGGGATACTTCAGAGCACATTGAAGCTTACGGTGAAAAAGGAAATATCCTCATATAAAAACTAGAAAGAAGCTTTCTCAGAAAATGCTTTATGATGTGTGAATTCATCTCACAGAGTTACACCATTCTTTTCATTGGGATGTTTTCTATAAATGTATTCGTGGAATCTGCAATAGGATATTTTGGAGCACATTGAAGCCTATGGTGACAAAGGAAATATCCTCAGATAAAAACCAAAAAGAAGCTTTCTGAGAAACTGCTTTGTGATTTGTGAACTCATCTCACAGAGTCACACCGTACTTTTCATTGAGCAGTTTGCTAACAGTGTTTTCTTGGAATCTGCAATGGGATACTTCAGAGCACATTGAAGCTTATGGTGACAAAGGAAATATCCTCATATAAAAACTAGAAAGAAGCTTTCTGAGACACCACTTTGTGATGTGTTAATTCATCTCAAAGTGTTAAACGATTCTTTTCATTTACCATTTTGACAGCAGTGTTTTTAGGGAATATGAGAAGAGATATTTTGTATCATACTGAAGCCTATGATGACATAGGAAATATCCTCAGATAAAAGCTAGAAAGAAGCTTTCTGAGAAACTACTTTTTGATGTGTTAATTCATCCCACAGAGTTACACCTTTATTATCATGGAGCAGTTTACGAACACTAATTCCGTGGGATATGCAAAGGGATATTGGAAGTGCATTGAGGCCTATGGTGAGAAAGGAAATATCATTAGATGAAAACTACAAAGAAACTTTCTGAGAAACTCCTTTGTGATGTATGTATTCATCTCACAGAGTTACACTTTCCTTTTTTTGAGCAGTTTGCTAACACTGTTTTCCTGGAATCTGTAATGGGATATTTCAGAGCGCATTGAAGCTTATGGTGACAAAGAAAATAGCCCCATAAAAAACTAGAAATTAGCTTTCTGAGAAACCACTTCATGATGTGTTAGTTCATCTGAAAGAGTTACACAATTCTTTTCATGGATCAGTTAGGTAACTGTGTTTGGGGAATCTGAGAATGGATATTTTGGATCACATTGAAGCCTATGGTGACAAAGGAATTATCCTCAGTTAAAAACTAGAAAGAAGCTTCCTCAGAAAGTTCTTTGTGATGTTTGAATTCATCTCACAGATCTAAACATTTCTTTTCATGGAGCATTATGCTAACACTGTTTCCCTGGAATCTGAAAAGAGATATTTGGCAGTGCTTTGAGACCTATGATGAAAAAGGAAATATCCTCAGATTAAAACAAAAAAAATCTTTCTGAGAGATTGCTTTCTGATGCTTGAATTCATCTCCCAGATTTACACTGTTCTTTTCATCGAGCAGTTGCTAACACTGTTTTTGTGGAATCTGCCAAGGTATATTTGGAAGCTCATTGAAGCTGATGGTGATAAAGGAAATACCCTCATGTAAGAACTAGAAGGAAGCTCTCTGAGAAACCGCTTTGTGATGTGTGAATTCATCTCACAGGGGTACACTATTCTTTACATTCAGCAGTTTGTTAACACTGTTTTCTTGGGATCTGCAATGGGATATTTCGGAGTGCATTGAAGGTTATGGTGACAAAGAAATACCCACAGACAAAAACTAGAAAGAAGCTTTCTGAGAAACTGCATTGTGATTTGTGAATTCATCTCACAGACTTACACAATTCTTTTCATGCAGCAGTTTGGTAGCTCTGTTTTTGGGGAATCTGAGAAGGGATATTTTGAATCACATTGATGCCCATGGTGACAAGGAAATATACTCAGATAAAAACTAGAAAGAAGTTTTATGAGAAACTGCTTTGTGGTGCGTGAATTAATCTCACAGAGTATGCCGTTCTTTTCATTGATCAATTTGCTATCACCGTTTTCTTGGAATTTTCAATGGTATGTTTCAGAGCTCACAGATGCTTATGGTGACAATGGAAATATCCTTAGAAAAAACTAGAAAGAAGCTTTCTGAGAAACCGATTGGTGATTTGTGAATTCAACTCACAGAGTTATATGATTCCTTTCATGGAGCAGTTTGGTAGCACTGTTTCTGGGGACTCTGAGAAGGGATATGTTGGGTTGCATTGAAGCCTATGGTGACAAAGTGAATATACTCAAGTAAAGACTAGACAGAAGCTTTCTGAGAAAGTTCTTTGTGATGTGTGAATTCACCTCATACAGGTCACCATTGTTTTCATTCAGCAGTTTGATAACACACTTTTCCTGGAATCTTCAAAGGGATATTTGGGAGCATATGGAGGCCTATGATGAAATAGGAAATAACCTCAGATAAAAACTAGAAAGAAGCTTTCTGAGAAACTGCTTTGTGATGTGTGAATTCATCTCAAACAGATACATGGATCTTTGCATTGAGCAGTTTGCTTTCACTGTTTAATTGGAATCTGCAATCTGATATTTTGGAGTGCATTGAAGCTTATGGTGACAAAGGAAATATCCTCATGTAAAAACTAGAAAGAAGCTTTCTGAGAGGCTGCCTTCTGATGTGTGAATTTATCTCACAGAGTTACACTGTTCTTTTCATTGAGTGGTTTGTCTGTTATCTTGGAATCTGCATAGGGCTATTTCGGAGTGCATTGAAGCTTCTGGTGACAAAGGAAATATCCTCATATAAAATCTAGAAAGAAGCTTTCTGAGAAACCGTTTTGTGATTTCTTAATACATCTTACAGAGTTACACGATTCCTTTCATGGATGAGTTTGGTAGCACTGTTTTTGGGGAATCTGAGGAAGGTTATTTTGGATCGCATTGAAGCCAATGATGACAAAGGAAGCATCCTTAGATACAAACTAGAAAGAAGCTTTCAGAGAAAGGTCTTTATGTAGTGTGAATTCATCTCACAGAGTTGCACCTTTCTTTTCATGGAACAGTTTGCTAACCATGTTTTCATCAAATCCGCAAAGGGACATTTGGGAGCGCAATGAGGCCTACAGTGAAAAAGGAAGTATCCTCAGATAAAAACTAGAAAGAAACTTTCTGAGAAACTGCATTGTGTTGTGTGAATCCATCTCACAGAGTTACACTATTATTTTCATTGAGCAGTTTGCTAACACTGTTTTCTTTGAATCTTCAATGGGATATTTTGGAGCACATTCAAGTTTAGCGTGACAAAGAAAATGTCCTCAGACAAATAATAGAAAGAAACGTTCTGAAAAACTGCTTTGAGATTTGTGAATTTATTTCATGGAGTTACACGATTCTTTAGATGGGGCAGTATTGTAGCACTGCTTTCATGGAATCTGCAAAAGGATAATGGGGAGCACATGAAAGCCTATAGTGAAAACGGGGATATAGTCATATAAAAATTAGAAAGAAGCTTTCTGAGAAGCTTCTTTGAGATGTGTGAATTCATCACACAGAATTGCAGCTTTCTTTTCATGGAGTAGTTTCCTAACACTTGTTTTGTGGAATCTGCAAAGGGATACTTGGGAGCACCTTGAGGCCTATGGTGAAAAAGGAAATATCTTCAGATAAAAACTAGAAAGAAGCTTTCTGAGAAACTGTTTTGTGTTGTGTAAATTCGTCTTACAATGTTACACTATTATTTTCATTGAGCAGTTTGATAACATTGTTTTCCTGGAATCTACAATAGGATATTTGGGACACACTGAACCTATGGTGACAAAGGAAATACTCACAGAAAAAAACTAAGAAGAAGCTTTCTGAGAAACTCCTTTGGAATTTGAGAATTCATCTTACAGAGTTACATGATTCTTTTCATGGAGAATTTAGGTAGTGCTGTTTTTGGGGAATCTGAGAAAGGATATTTTGGATCTCATTGAAACCCATTGGGACAAAGGAAATATCCTCAGATAAAAACTAGAAAGCAGCTTTATGGGAAACTGCCTTATGATATGTGAATTCATTTCATGGATTTACACGTTTCTTTTCATGGAGCAGTTTGCTAAGACTATTTTCGTGGAATCTGCAAAGAGATATTCAGGAGTATATTGAGGCCTATAGTGAAAAGTGAAATATCCTCATAAAAAACTAGAAAGAAATTTTCTAAGAAACTACGTGGTGATATTTGAGTTCATCTTACAGAGTAACATGGTTTGTTTCATGGAGCAGTTTCTTGCCACTGTTTTTTGGGGAATATGAGAAGGGATATTTTGAATAGCATTGAAGCCTATGGTGAAAAACGACATATCCTCAGATTAACCAAAAAGAAGCTTTCTGAGAAAGTTCTTTATGATGTGTGAATTCAACTCACAGAATTATATTTTCATTTCATGGAGCAGTTTGATAACACTGTTTTCTGGAATCTGCAATAAGATATTTTGGAGTGCATTGAAACCTCTAGTGAAAAAGGAAATATCCTCAGATAAAAACATAAAAAAGTTTTCTGAGAAACTGCTTTGTGATGTGTGAATTCGTCTCACAGATTTGTACTGTTCTATTCATTGAGCAGTTTGCTACCACTGTTTTCTTTAAATCTGTAATGGGATATTTCAGAGTGCCGTGAAGTTTCTGGTGACAAAGGAAATATCCTCAGACAGAAACTAGAAAGAAGCTTTCTGAGAAACTGCTTTGTGATTTGTGAATTCATCTCACAGAGTTACACCTTTCCTTTCTTGGAGCTCTTTGTTAACACTGATTTCGTGGAATCTGCATAGGGATATTTGCAAGTACCTTGAGGCCTATGGTGAAATAGGAAATATCCTAAGATAAAAACTAGAAAGAAGCTTTCTGAGAAACTGCTTTGTGATGTGTGAATTCAACTCACAGAGTTACACTGTACTTTTCATTGGGCAGTTTGCTAACACTGATTTCAAGGTATGTGCAAAGGGATATATGGGAGCACATTGAGGCCTATTTTGAAAAAGGAAATATCCTCAGATAAAAACTAGAAGGAATTTGTCTCAGAAACTGTTTTGTGATGTGATAATTCATCTAACAGAGTTAAACGATTGTTTTCATGGAGCAGTTTGGAAGCATTGTTTTTGGGAATCTGAGAAGGGGTATTTTTGATCATATTGAAGCCTATGGTGACAAAGAAAATATCCTCAGAAATAAGGTAGAAAGAAGGTTTCTGAGAATGATCTTTTTGTGTGTGAATTCATCTCACAGAGTTACAGCTCAGTTTTCATGGTGCAGTTGGCTAACACTGTTTTAGTGGAATCTGGAAAATGATATTTGGGAGTGCATTGAGCACTGCGGTGAGAAAGGAAATATACTCAGACAAAAACTAGAAGGAAGCGTTTTGAGAAACTGTTTTGTGATGTGTGAATTCATCTCACAGAGTTACACTGTTCTTTTTATGCGGCAGGTTGCTAACAGTTTTCTTGGAATCTGTAATGGGATATTTCTGAGCACATTGAAGCTTATGTTGACAAACGAATTATTCTCAGATGAAAAATGGAAAGAATCTTTCTGAGAAACTGCTTTTTGATTTGTGAATTTATCTCACAGATTTACATGGTCATTTTCATGGAGCAGTTTGGTAGTACTGTGTTTGAGGAATCTGAGAACTGATATTTTGGATCACATTGAAGCCTATGGTGAAAAAGATAATATCCTCAGATAAAAACTAGAAAGAAGCTTTCTGAGAAAGGACTTTGTGATGTGTGAATTCATGTCACAGATTTACACCTTTCTTTTCTTGGAACAGTTTGCTAACACTATTATCATGGAATATGCAACGGGATAATCACAACCACAATGAGGCTTATGGTGAAAAAGGAAATATCCACAGATAATAACTGTAAAGAAGTTTTCTAAGAAACTACTTTGTGATTTGTAAATTCATCTCACAGAGTTACACGGTTATTTTCATGGAGGAGTTTTGTAGCACTGTTTTTGAGGAATCTGAGGAGGGACATTTTGGATTGCATTGAAGCCTATGGTTATAAGTAATTTTCCTCAGATAAAAAAGAGAAAGAAGCTTTCGGAGAAAGTTCTTTGTGATGTGTGAATTCATCTCACAGAGTTACACCTTTTGTTTCATGTAGCAGAGGCTAACACTGTTTTTGTGGGATCTGCAATAGGATATTTGGGAGCAATTTGAAGCCTATGTTGACAAAGAAATATCCTGAGATGAAAACAAAAAAGAAGCTTTCTGAGAAACTGCTTTGTGGTGTGTGAATTCATCTCACAGATTTACACCTTTATTTTCATGGAGTTGTTTGGTAACACTATTTTAGCAGTATCTGCATAGGGAAATTCACGTGTGCCTTGAGGAATATGGTGAAAATCTAAACATCTTCAGATAAAAACCAAAAAGCAACTTTCTGAGGAACTGCCTTGTGATGTGTGAATTCATCTCACAGAGTTACACCATTTTTTTCGTTGAGCAGTTTGGTAACACTGTTTTCTTGGAATCTGTAATGGGATATTTTGGAGCACATTGAAGCTTATGGTGACAAAGAAAATATCCTCAGGCAAAAACTATAAAGAAGCTTTCTGTGAAACTACTTTGTGATGTGTTAATTCATGTCTCTCATTTACACTGTACTTTTCGTTGAGCAGTTTGCTAATATTGTTTTCTTAGAATCCACAAAGGGATTTTTCAGAGAGCACTGAAGATGATCATTACAAAGGAAATAACCTCATATAAAAACTAGAAAGAAGATTTCTGTGAAACTGCTTTGCACAGTTACACCTTTGTCTTCATGCAGCAGTTTGGTAACACTCTTTTTGGAGAACCAGAGAAGGGATGTTTAGGATCACATTGAAGCCTATGGTGACAAAAGAAAACTCCTCGGATAAAAAGTAGAGAGAAGCTTTCTGAGAAGCTTCTTGGTGATGTGTGAATTCATCATACAGAGTTACACCTTTCTTTTCATGGAGCATTTTGCTAATGCTGTTATCATATAAACTGCAAAGGGATATTTCAGAGCGAATTGTGGACTACAGTGAAAAAGGAAATATCCTCAGAAAAAAACTAGAAAGAAGCTTTCTGAGAAACTTCTTTGTGATGTGTGATTTCATCTCACAGAGTTACACTGTTCTTTTCATTGAGTAGTTTGCTAACACTGTTTTCTTGGAATCTGCAATGTTATATTGGGAGTGTGTTGGAGTTTATGGTGACAAAGGAAATATCCTCATATAAAACTAGAAAAATTGTTTCTGAGAAACCGATTTGTGATGGGTTTATTGATCCCAGTGAGTAACATGATACTTTTCATGGATCAGTTTGGTAGCACTGTTTTTGGGGAATCTGAGGAGGGATATTTTCAATCGATTTGAAGCCTATGGTGACAAACAAAATATCCTCAGATAAAAACTAGAAAGACTCTTTATGAGAAATTTCATCATGATGTGTGAATTCATCTCACAGAGTAACATGATTCCTTTCATGGAGCCCTTTGCTAACACTGCTTCTGTGGAATCTGTAAATGGATATTTGGGAGCATATTTGGGCCTATGGTGAAAAAGTATATATCTTCACATAAAAATTAGAAAGAAGTTTTCTGAGAACCTTCTTTGTGATGTGTGAATTCAACTCAGTTGTTTTCATTGGGCAGCTTGCTAACACTGTTTTCTTGGAATCTGCAATCGGATATTTCAGAGCCCATTGAAGGTTATTTTGACAATGGAAATATCCTCATAAAAAAGCTAAAAAGAAGCTTTCTGACAAACTGCTTTGTGATGTGTGAATACATCTCACAGAGTTACACTGAACTTTGCATTGAGCAGTTTACTTACGCTATTTTCTTGGAATCTGAAATCTGATATTTGTGAGGGCTTTGAAGCTCATGGTGACAAAGTAAGTATCCTCATATAAAAACTAGAAAGAAGTTTTCTGAGAAGCCACTTTCTGATGTGTTATTTCATCTCACAAAGTTATATGATTGCTTTCATAGAGCAGTTTAGTAGCACTGTTTTTGGTGCATCTGAGATGGGATATTTTGGATTGCATTGAAACCTATGGTGACAAAGGAAATATCCTCAGATAAAAACTAGAAAGAGGCGTTCTGAGAAAGTTCTTTGTGATGTGTGAATTCATCTCACAGAGTTATAACTTTCTTTTCATGGAGCAGTTCGCAAACACTGTTTTCGAGGAGTCTGCAAAGATATATTTGGGAGTGCTTTGAGACCTATGGTGAAAAAAGAAATATCCTCAAATAAAAACTAGAAAAAAATTCATCTCACAGAGTTACGCCTTTCTTTTCATTGAGCAGTTTGGTGTAGAGAACTATGTGCTCACAAACAAGATGTTCCCAATAAGTCCTGCTCTTGCAAACGAAGCAGGGCATTCCCGATAAGTCCTGCTCTTGCAAATGAAGTAGGGCATTCCTTCCCTGCAAACAGGGAGGACAAAGGAGCCGGCTGCAAAAAGCAGACCCTGGGGGCTTGTTTATGTGTAAACATCTTGAAAATCCAGAAAGTCAGGGAAACCTCACAAAAACAACAATGTGTCTTGTGACTTGGTAACATTCCACAAACAACTGTATAAAATAAAGCAGAGTGTGTCGTTTGGAGCAGCCAGCATGTTTGTCTTGTCTTGTGTTGTCTTGTGTGTTCATGCCTTTGTTTAGGAGACACGTGGACCCCAACATCTGGCACAGCAAGCAGGGTCTGTGGCTCCACAAGAGCAAGGAACCAGAGGGGGAACTCCCTGGGTAGATAAAGAAATGAAGCGGGACCCACGGGAAAATTATGAGGAATTTCACCTCTCTGGCCTCTGAATATTTGTAGTTACTCCAGGGACTGTTGATGTCTATAGGAGTAGAAGTAAAAGAAAAGACTTTGAAGTGATTGTTTGCCCATGTTGAACAACATTGTTATTGGTTCCAATATCAAACCAAAGTGCAGTTAAATCGAAAGTCGAGCTCGTCAGTGAGGGCAAATGATGCCTCTGACTTTGTGGACTTTGTGTAGTTCCATCACTCAGGCATTAGAGTTACTTGAAACTGACTCAGAGCGTGGCGATACTGCCACAGGAGGTGAGACATCTGAAGCTTTAGAGAGGAATGATCCTAGAGAGGAATATATTTACACTCCAGTTGTTGAGGACAAGGAATTGGAAAAGGAGCTAATGCCTCCTTCATCTGAACGAAATTCTGATTTGCAGCGTATTTTAGAGATGTTACAACAGATGTTAAAATTGCAAGGTGCCACTGCTCCTGTTTCTCCTATCTATCCACCATGAGCCTTCCCTGTTAAAAAGATTTCCCTTTGCCTCCACCTCCAACATCTTTGCCTATGTCAGGTCAGGTTTTCTCGGTGCCTTTTCCTCCTGTAGGAGAAAAGAAGGAATTGAAGGGAAAGGATGATTTCGAGGAATTAGAGCTATTCCCAAAGCATGGGCTGCTTTCGGCCCCAATGCTCAGTTCCCAAACGGTGGCCAGAAGGTGACTTTTACAGCCCTACAATTTAAATTTTTGAAAGAAATTAAAGCTGCAACAAAAATTATTAAGACCTTTAAAGGCCAGTGGAGCTAATTTAGATGAGTTATAATCGGGCTTGTGTAGGCATTGGGGGAGCTATTTACAATGCTCAATTGTTCACTGGAGCACTTTCTAAGGCCTTAAGGAGTAATTCGAAACAAGGTGTATGTTTTCATTGTGGGAAACCCGGCCATTTTAAGAAAGAACGTCGGAAAAAACTGGGCTTCCAGATCGCAAGAGAGAAAATGTTACCCTCTGGGGAGTGCAAACGATGTGGAAAAGTTCGACATCGGACAAATGAATGCCGTTCAAAAACTGATAAGAGTGGAAATTTATTGTCACCCCTCCTGGGAAATGGAAACCGGGACCTGCAGGCTTGAGGCCCCAACAATTACAATGCAGGCCTACCACAATACCCAGTGAGCGATGGCTTACTACATCAAGGAATGATTTCGAGTCATCCTTAAGGGTATCACCCCATACTCCTGTTTCCCAGCTTTATGCTGCAACTAAGCAGAGTGCTGCTGCTGACTTAGCTATTACTCAACCTTATACTCTGTCTCCTAATGGAGGAATATATAAGTTAACTACTGGAGTGTGTGGCCCTTTGCCAAAGGGACATGTAGGACTTTTTTTAGGTCAAAGCAGCAGCGCTATGTGGGAGTTAATAGTGGTCACAGGAATTATTGATCCTGATTTTACTGATGAAATTCTTATTATGGTACAAGTCTCACAATTTATGCGCCTAGAGGCAGGGGAACGTATTGCACAATTGCTTTTATTGCCTTTTTTCCTTTCTTATCTAGAGATGTGTCTCATCAAGGAGGTTTTGGTAGTAATGGGAAAAGTGTTTTCTGGGAAACTTTAGTTTCTGATCAAAAACCTTTATATTCATTGCAAATTAATAGGATACTTTTTTAGGGATTTGTCGACACAGGAGTGGATGTATCTTTTATATGTTTGTCTCAATGGCCTGATCATTGGAAAAAGAAACAAGTATCGGTTACTCTATTTGGCCTAGGTACTGCTTCTATAGTCTACCAAAGTGTCGAGCCCCTGAGCTGTGTAGGACCCGAAGGACAACAAGGAAAAGTGTTCTTTTGTATTGTTCCCATTAATATTGACTTTGGGGCCATGATGTTTTACAACAATTTGGTACCTTTTTAAGCATTCCTCATATTTCTTCAGCTGCCAAAAATATGATGTTCAAAATGGGCTACAATCCTTTAAACTCTTAGCCACTGTCCACAAGCCTCAAGGTTCACGTTTGAAGTGGAAAACTACAACTCCTGTTTAGGTGGAACAGTGGCCATTACCTAAAGAAAAACTTAAGGTTTTAAAGAATTTAGTTAAAGAACAATGCCAAGGGGCATATTGAACCAATTACTTCTGCATGGAATTCCCCTGTGTTTGTCATAAAAGAAAAGTGGAAAACGGCACTTATTAACTGATCTTAGAGCTGTAAATGCTTGTATTCAACCTAAGGGAACTTTACAACCTGGGCTTCCTAATCCAGCTCTTATCATCCCTACTTACAAATTGCAACATCTATTTGCTATCTTGGAAGGAGATTCAGATTTAAATAGTTCTCGTCAATTATTCCCTGTAGCAGAAGAATTGTCATTTGTAGAAAATAGAATTAGTGAAGCTCACCTTGATTATATTGCACCCAATCTTCCACTTTCTTTGTGTCTTTTTCATACTCCCCATTCGTCAACGGCCATTTTACACCAAGATAATAATATTCTGGAGTGGCTGTTTCTGGCTACTAAAGCCATTAAGAAAATTCACATGTATATTGATAAATTGGCTGAATTAATTATTAAAGGACGACATCAAGCTCATCAGTTGCTTGGTGCTGACCCTATAAAAATTATTACCTGATTATCTAACCAATACATTGAATCTCTGTTGGAAACTCATGAGGGTTGGCAGGTGGCTTGCACTGAGTATACTGGTTCTTTTTCTCAGCATTATACTAGTAATAAATTATTTGCTTTTCTGCAACAATATACTTTACCACTCATATTCATTCTCATTCAGCTTTGCCAGGACCTTTATCTTTTGGCAATAGTCAGATTAATTCTTTACTTATTGGCAGTGTCCAACGGGCTCAGGATGAGCACCAACTACATCATACTAATAGTTTAGGATTACAATGGTGATTTTCTTTTTTTTTTTTCTTTTTTGAGATGGAGTCTCGCTCTGTCCCCCAGGCTGGAGTGCAGTGGCCAGATCTCAGCTCACTGCAAGCTCTGCCTCCCGGGTTTATGCCATTCTCCCACCTCAGCCTCCCAAGTAGCTGGGACTACAAGTGCCCACCACCTCGCCCAGCTAGTTTTTTGTATTTTTTAGTAGAGACGGGGTTTCACCGTGTTCGCCAGGATGGTCTCGATCTCTTGACCTCGTGATCCGCCCGTCTCGGCCTCCCAAAGTGCTGGGATTACAGGCTTGAGCCACCGCGCCCGGCCACAATGGTGATTTTCTATAACATGCTGTCCAGCCCCAGCTATTGTCAGAGCCTGCCCATCTTGTGCTCCTATTATTGCACATTTTTTAAGTCCAGGTATTAATCCTCAAGGAATTCAAAAAAATCACATTTGGCAAATGGATGTAACTTATGTTCCTTCTTTTGGTCGTTTAAAATATGTTCATCATACAATTGACACCTGGTCACATTTCCAATGGGCTACACCATTGCCTTCTGAAAAGGCTGACTCTGTTATTACTCGTTTACTTACTTGCTTTGCGGGTATGGGAGTTCCTGCTGAACTAAAAACTGATAATGCCCCTGCTTATTGCTCTCGTAAATTGGCTGCCTTTCTTTCTTTATACCATATTCATCATTCCACAGGTATTCCATTTAACAGTCAAGGTCAAGCAATTATTGAAAGAGCCAATGCTACCTTAAAATGACAAATCTTAAAACAAAAAGGGGGAGATGGGCGAGATTCCCCAAAACACCAAATTCTGAAAGCCCTTTTTACTTTAAATTTTCTCAACCATTGATGCCAATTACAGCAGTCTGCAGTGGTGAAACATTTTCAACAGCCTTTAGAAAAGCCGCAAAACAGTAATCTGTGGGTGTATTATCTTTCATTGCAAGGGAAATATTTAAAAGGAAAAGTTTCACAATGGAACTGAGGCTATGCTCTTGTCCGTACAGGTGCCAGAGGAGTGGTTTCCGTCTCAACGGTTGAAACAGTGCCATGGCCAAGAGGAGCCAATCTGAAGATTCCTCAAGGAATTTCAGGAGATGAATCTGAGCACTCAGAGAACATTCACCTTCGGGACTCGACGTGTGGAGCCCCTGACATGGGGTCAACTGAAAAAGCTTACTCAGAAAGCTGAAGGGGTTGTTCAACAAGCTGGGCAGCCCAAAACCCCACTGACTTTATTCCTGGCTATGCTGGCTGTAGTAAATTGTCAGAAATACAAGAATTAACACAGAACATTTCTGAAACATTTCACAATTAGTTACCATTGCTGACTGGTGCAGATTTGATAACTGGTATTGCACAAAGTTTGACGTCTTTGAACCCTATGAGCCCTGTAAAAACTTTGCTGACCTCTGTTTCTAGCAATGTATTGATTGTTGTTCTTGTTTTTGTCATTTTCACAGTCTGCTGGAGACGGTGCCAAAGGCCAAACACTGAATCCCAGTGAGCCCAACATGTAATGATGGTTTTGAAAGAAATTCAAACTTGTAAATAAAGAAAGGGGAAATGTAGAGGACTATGTGCTCGCAAACGAGATGTTCCCGATAAGTCCTGCTCTTGCAATCGAAGCAGGGCGTTCCTTTCCTGCAAACAGGGAGGACAAAGGAGCCAACTGCAAACAGCAGACCTTGGGGGCTTGTTTATGTGTAAACAACTTGAAAATCCAGAAAGTCAGGGAAACGTCAGAAAAACAACAATGTGTCTTGTGACTTGGTAACATTCCACAAACGACTGTATAAAATAAAGCAGAGCATGTCGTTCGGGGTGGCCGCCATGTTTGTCTTGTCTTGTGTTGACTTGTGTGTTCATTCCTTTGTTTAGGAAACACACGGACCCCAACAGTTTGGTAGCACTCTTTTGGGGGAATCTGCAAAGGGATTTTCTGGAGCTCATAGAGGCCTATGGTGAAAAAGGAAATATCTTCAGATAAAAACTGGAGAGAAGGTTTTGAGAAACTGTTTTGTGAGATGTGTATTCACCTCATAGAGATAAACCATTTTGGTGATTGAGCAGTTTTTCATCACTGTTTTTGTGGTGTCTGGGAAGCGGTATTTGGGAGTGCATTGAGGCTGATGGTGGAAAAGTAAATATGCAAAGAGAAAAACTAGAAAGGAGCGTTCTGAGAAATTTCTTTGTAATGGGTGAATTCATCTCACAGGTAACTGATTCCTTTCATTGAGCAGTTTGGTAACCCTGTTTTTGTGGTATGTACAAAGGGATATTCGGAGCACAGAGAAGCCTATGGTGAAAAATGAAATACCCTCAGATAAAAACTAGAATGAAGCTTTCTGAGAGACTCTTTTGTGATGGGTGAATTATCTCACAGAGTTAAAGCTTTCTTTTCATTGAGCAGTTTGTTAGCACTCCTTTTGTGGAATATGCAAGGGATATTTGGGAGCAGATAGAGGCCAACGTTGAAAAAGGAAATATCTACAGGTAAAAACAGGAGAGAAAGTTTTTGATAACTCCGTTGTGATGTGTGCATTCATCTCATAGAGTTAAAGCTTTCTCTTGAGAGAGTAGTTTGGCATCACTGTTTTTGTGGTGTCTAAGAAGGGATATTTGGGAGTACATGGAAGTGGATGGTGGAAAGGAAGTATCCTGAGATAAAAACTAGAAAGAAGCTTTCTGAGAAATTTCTTTGGAATGGGTGAATTTATCACAAAATATACACGATTGTTTTCTTTGAGCAATTTGATAGCACTGTTTTCATGGAATCTGCAAAGGGATATTTGGGACCTCTCAGAGGCCTATAGTGAAAAAGGAAATAATTGCAGATGAAAGCTGGAGAGAAGCACTTTGAGAAATGATTTTGTGATGTGTTGATTCTTCTCACAGAGTTTAAAGTTTTTGTTGATTGAGTATTTCATCAACAGTGTTTTTGTGGTATCTGAGAAGTGTTATTCGGGAGCACATTGATGCATATGGTGAAAAAGGAAATATCTTCAGATTTAAACTAGAAAGAGGCTTTCTGAGAAACTGCTTTGTGATGTGTGAATTCATCTCACATAGATAAACCTTTCTTTTCTTTGAGCAGATTGGTAATACTGTTTTTGTGGAATCTGCAAAGGGATATTCGGGAGCACATAGAGTCCATTGGCAAAAAAGAAGAATTTTAAGGTAAAAATTGGAGAGAAACTTTCTGAGAAACTCCTTTGTGAGGAGTGCATTCAACTCATAGAGCTAAACGTTTCTGTTGAGGGACCACTTTGGCATCACTGTTTGTGTGGTGTCTGAGAAGGGATATTTGGGAGCACATTGAAGCCTATGGTGTAAAAGGAAATATGCTCAGATAAAAACTGGAAAGAAGCATCCTGAGAAACTACCTTGTGATGGGCCCATTTATCTCAAAGCATCACATCATCCTTTCATAGAGCAGTTTTTTAGCACTGTTTTTGTGGAATCTGCAGAGGGATATTTGGCACCACATAGAGGCCTAAGGTAACAAAAAAAAATTATTCAGGTAAAAACAGGAGAGAAGATTTAGGAGAAACTCCTTTGTAATGTTTACATTCATCTAATAGAGCTAAACGTTTCTGTTGAGGGAGCACTTTGGCATTACTGTTTTTCTGGTGTCTTAGAATGTATATTTTGGAGTGCATTGAAGCCTATGGTGGAAAACGAGATATCCTCATATAAAAACTAGAAAGAAGCTTTCTGAAAAACCGCTTTGTGGTATGTTAATTCATCTCACAAGGTTACACGATTCTTTTCATAGATCAATTTGGTAGCACTGTTTTTTGGGAATCTGAGAAGGAATATTTTGGATCGCATTGAAGCCTATGGTGACAGAGGAAATATCCTCAGATTTAAACTAGAAAGAAAGTTTCTGAGAAACTTCTTGTAATGTGTGAATTCATCTTACAGAGTTACAGCATTCTTTAATTGAGCAGTTTGCTAACATCGTTTTCATAGTATCTGCAAAGGGATATATTGGAGCACATTGAGGCCTGTAGTGAAAAAGGAAATATCCTCTGATAAAAAGTAGAAAGAATCTTTCTGTGAAACTGCCTTGTGATGTGTGAATTCACCTCACAGAGTTACACTGTTCTTTTCATTTAGCAGTTTGTTAACACTCTTTTCTTGGATTCTGCAATGGGATATTTCTGAGCATATTGAAGCTTATGGTGAGAAAGGAAATATCCTCATATAAAAACCAGAAAGAAGCTATTGAAAAACTGCTTTTTGATGTTTTATTTCATCTCACAGAGTTACACGATTCTTTTCATATATCAGTTTGGTAGCACTGTTTTTAGGGAATTCGAGAAGGGATATTTTTGATCACATTAAAGCCTATGATGACAATGGAAATATCTTCAGAAAAAAAATTTAAAAGAAGCTGTCTGAGAACCTTTGTGATGTGTGAATTCATTTCACAGAGTTACACATTTCTTTTCATGGAGGAGTTTCCTAATATTGCTTTTCCTGCAATCTGCAAGGGGATATATGGTAGTGCATTGAGTCCTAAGAAATATCCTCAGATAAAACCTAGAAAGAAACTTTCTGATAAAGAAGCTTTCTGTGAATTCATCTCACAGTGTAACATTGTTGTTTTCATTGAGCAGTTTCCTGTCACTCTTTTTGTGGAATCTGAAAAGGGATATTTGGGAGCACATTGAGGTCTATGGTTAAAAACGAAATATCCTCAGATAAAATCTAGAAAGAAGGTTTCTCACAAACTGCTTTGTGATGTGTGAATTCATCCCACAGAGGTACACTGTTCTTTTCATTGAGCAGTTTTCTAACACTGTTTTCTTGGAATCTGCAATGGGATATTTCAGAGTGCATGGCAGCTTATGCTGACAAAGAAAATATCCTCATATCGAAACTAGAAAGAAGCTTTCTGAGAATCCGTTTTGTAATATGTCACTTCATCTCAGAGAGATACACGATTCTTTTCATGGATAATATTGGTAGCACTGTTTTCATGGAATCTACAAAGGGATATTTTGGAGTGCTTTGAGGCCTATAGTGAAAAACAAAATATCCTCAGATAAAAGCTAGAAGGAAGCTTTATGAGAGAGCTCCTTGTGATGTTTGAATTCCTCTCACAGATTTACAAGTTTCTTTTCATGGTAAAGTTTCCTAACACTGTTTTTGAGGAATCTGCAAAGGGATATTTGGGAGCACATTGAGGCCTATAGTGAAAAAGGAAATATCCTCAGATAACAACTAGAAAGAATCATTCTGAGAAACTACTTTGTGATGTGTGAATTCATCCCACAGAGTTACACTGTTCTTTTCTTGGAATGGAGTGTTAACACTGTATACATGGAATCTGCAATAGGATATTTGGGAGCCCATGGAAGCCTATGGTGACAAAGGAAATATCCTAAGATAACAACTAGAAAGAATCATTCTGAGAAACTACTTTGTGACGTGTGAATTCATCCCACCAAGATACACATTTCTTTTCATGAATTAGATTGCCAACATTGTTTTCATGGAATCTGCATAGGGATATTTTGGAGTGTTTTGAGGCCTATAATGAAAAAGGAAGTATCATCAGAACAAAAAACGAGAAAGAAGCTTTGTAAGAAACTGCTTTGTGATGTGTGATTTTATCTCACATAATTACACCGTTCTTTACATTGAGCTGTTTGATAACACTGTTTTCGTGGAATCTGCAATAGGATATTTGGTAGCGCATTGAAGTCTATGGTAACAAAGGAAATATCCTGTGATAAAAACCAAAAAGATGCTTTCTCATCAACTGCTTTGTGATGTGTGAATTCATCTCATAGAGTCACACTGTCCTTTTCATTGGGGAGTTTGCTAACACAGTTTTCATGGAATCTGCAAAGGGATATTTGAAGTGAAAAAGGAAATATACTCAAATATAAATGAGAAAGAAGCATTCTGAGAAACGACTTTGTGATGTGTTAATTCGCCTCACAGTGTTACACGATTCTTTTTATGGATCATTTCACAACACTGTTTTTGGGGAATCTGAGAGGGCATATTTTGGATCGTATCGAAAGTAGTTTTTGAAAGGTTTTGATATTTTGGATCACATTGGAAGTAGTATATTTCCTTTGTCACAGAATTACACCGTTCTTTTCATGGAGCAGCTTGATAACACTGTTTTTGTGGAATCTGCAATAGGATATTTGGGAGTTCATTTAAGTGTATGGTGACAAAGGAAATCTCCTCAGATAAAAAGCAAAAAGAAGATTTCTGAGATACTGCTCTGTGATTTCTGAATTCATCTCATGGAGTTACACTGTTCTTTTCATTGAGCAGTTTACTAACACTCTTCTGTTGGAATCTGCAATGGCATATTTTGGAGAGCATTGAACTTTATGCTGACAAAGGAAAAATCTTAAGACAAAAACTAGAAACAAGGTTTCTGAGAAACTGTTTTGTGCTGTGTTATTTCATCTCACAGAGTTACACATTTCTGTTCATGCAGCAGTTTGGTAGCACTATTTTTGGGGATTCTGTGAAGAGATATACAGGATCCCATTGAATCCTAAGGTGACAAAGGAAATATCCTCAGATAAAAACTAGAAGGAAGCTTTCTCAGAAACTTTTTTGTGATGTGTGAATTCAACACACATCCACCTTTCTTTCTGTGGAGCAGTTTGCTAACACCCTTTCATCAAATCAGCAAAGCGATATTTGGAAGCTATTTGAGGCCTATGGTGAAAAAGGAAACATCCTCAGATAAAAACTAGAAAGTCGCTTTATGAGAAACTGGTTTTTGATGTGTGAATTCATCTCACAGTGTTACACTGTTCTTTCCATGGAGCGGTTTGTAAACACTGTTTTCTTTTAAGCTGTAATGGCATATTTTGGAGCACATTGAAGCTTTTGGTGACATAGGAAATATCCTCATAGAAAAAGTAAAAAGAAGCTTTCTGAGAAATGTCTTTGTGATGTGTTAATTGAGCTAACAGAGTTACACGATTTTTTTCATGGATAAGTTTGGTACCACTGTTTTTGGGGAATCTGAGAATGAATATTTTGGATTGCATTCAAGCCTATGGTGACAAAGGAAATATCCTTAGAAAAAATCTAGAAAGAATCACTCTGAGAAAGTTCTTTGTGATGTGTGAATTCATCTCACAAAGTTACACTGTTCTTTTCATTGAGCAGTTTGCTAATGCTCTTTTCTTGGAATCTGAAATGGGATATTTTGGAGCACATTGAAGCTTATGTTTACAAATGAAATATCCTCATATAACATCTAGAAATAAACTATCTGAGAAACTGCTTTGTGATGTGTTAATTCATCTCACACAGTTACATGATTCTTTTCATGGATCAGTTTGGTAGCACTGTTTCTGTGATGTCTTCAAAGGGATATTTCAGAGCACATGAAGCTGATGGTGTAAAAGGAAATACCCTGAGATAAAAACTAGATAGAAGCTTTCTGAGAAATTTCTTTGTCATGGGTATATTCATCACACTGAGTTACACCTTTGTTTTCTTTGAACACATTGGTAGCACTGTTTTTGTGGAATCTGCAAAGTGATATTCGGGAGCTCCTTGAGCCCTACAGAGAAAAAGGAAATAACTTCAGATAAAAACTGGAGGGAAGAATTTAGAGAAATATTTTTGTGATGTGTATATTCATCTCAGAGAATGTAGCCTTTTTGTTGATTGAACATTCCAACATCACTGTTTTTGTGGTATCTGAGAAGAGATATATGGGAGCACATTGAAGATTATGGTTAAAAAAAAGAAGTATCCTTAGATTTAAACTAGAAGGAAGCTTTGTGAGAAACTGTTTTGTGATTGGTTAATTCATCTCACGGAATTACACCTTTCTTTTCTTTGAGCAGCTTGGTAACACTGCTTTGGGGAATCTGCAAAGGGATATTTGGGAGCACATAGAGTCCAATGGCGAAAAAGGAATAACTTCAGGTAAAAACTGGAGAGAAAGTTTCAGAGAAATCCCTTTGTGATGTGGGTATTCATCTCATAGAATTAACGTTTCTGTTGAAGGACCACTTTGGCATCACTGTTTATGTGGTGTCTGAAAAGGGATATTTTGGACTGTGTTAAAGCCTATGATGGAAAAGGAAATAGGCTCATATAACAACTAGAAAGAAGCTTTCTGATTAACCACTTTGTGATGTGTTAATTCATCTCGCAGAATTACACGATTCTTTTTATGGAGTAGTTTGGTAGCAATGTTTTTGGGGAATCTGAGAAGGAATATTTTGGATCTCATTCAAGTCTATGGTGACAAAGGAGATGTCCTCTGATAAAAACTAGAGAGAATCTTTCGGAGAAAGTTCTTTGTAATGTGTGAATTCATATCACAGTGTTACACCTTTCTTTTCATGGAGTAGTTTGCTATCACTGTATTCCTGGAAACTACAAAGGGATATTTGGGAATGCATTGAGCTTATAGTGAAAAAGAAAATATCCGCAGATAAAAACTAGAAAGAAGCTTTCTCCGAAGCTGGTTTATGATGTGTGACTTCATCTCAGAGTTACACTGTTACTATCAAAGAGCAGTTGGCTAACACTCTTTTCTTGGAATCTGCAATGGTGTATTTCAGAGATCATTGAGGCTTAGTGTGACAAAGGAAATAAACCCAGACAAAAACTAGAAAGGTTTCTGAGAAACTGCTTTGTGATTTGTGAATTCAACTCAAAGAGTTACACGATTCCTTTCAAGGAACAGTATGGTGACAAAGGAAATATCCTCAGATGAAAAGTAGAAATCAGCTTTCAGAGAACCTTCTTTGTGATGTATGCATTCATCTCACAGTATAAGCCTTTCATTCATGCAGCAGATTGTTAACACTCTTTTCGTGGAAGCTGCAAAAGTATATTTATGAGCACTTTGAGACCTGTAGCAAAAAAGGAAATATCCTCAGATAAAAATGAGAAAGAAGATTTCTGAGAAACTCCTTTGTAATGTGTGAATTCATCTCACAGAATTACACTGTTATTTTCTTTGAGCAGTTTGATAACATTGTTTCCTTGGAATCTGCAATAGGATATTTGGGAGTGCAATGATGACTATTGTGATAAAGAAAATATCCTCAGATAAAAACCAAAAAGCGTCTTTCTGTGAAACTACTTTGTGATGTGTCCATTCATCTCACAGAGTTACACCATTGCTTTCATTGAGAAGTTTGCTAACATATTTTTTCTGGAATCTGCAGTGGGATATTCCAGAACACATGGAGGAATATGGTGAAAAAGAAAATATTCTGAGATAAAAACTAGTAAGAAACTTACTGAGAAACAGGTTTATGATGTTTGAATTCATATTACAAAGTTACACCATTTCATTCATGGAGCAGTATAGTAGCACTGTTTATGAGGAATCTAAAAGGATATTTGAGAGTGCATTCAAGCCTATGGTGACAAAGGAAATATCCTCAGACAAAAACCAAAAAGAAGCTCTCTGAGAAACTCCTTTGTGATGTGTGAATTCACCTAACAAGTTTACACCATTCTGTTCATGGAGCAGTTTGCTAACAAAATTTTCGTGGAATATGCAAAAAAATATTCATGAGCGCACTGAGGCCTAAGGGGAAAAAGGAAATATCCTCAGACAAAAACTAGAAAGATTCTTTCTGAGAAAGTGCTTTGTGATTTGTGATCTCAAAAATTACACAATAGTTTTCATGGAGCAGTTTGCTAGCACTGTTTTTGGGGAATCTGAGAAGGGATATTTTGGATTGCATTGATGTCTATGCTGACAAAGGAAATATAATTAGATAAAAACTAGAAAGAAAACTTCTGAGAAACTTATTTGTGATGTGTATATTAATCTCACAGAGGAACACCTTTCTTTTCATGTAGCAGTTTGCTAACTGTGTTTCCATGGAATCTACAATGTGATATTTGGGAGCAAGTTGAGAACTATAGTTAAAAAGGAAATATCCTCAGATAAAAACTAGAAAGAAGGTTTCTGACAAACTTCTTTGTTAAGTGTGTATTCATCTCACAGAGTAACATCTTTCTTTTCATGGAGCAGTTTGCTAACACTGTTTTTGTGGAATCTGCTGTTTTGTGGATTCTGAGATGAGTTTGTATGGATTCATCTCACATAGTTACACCATTCTTTTCATGGAGCAGTTTGGTAACACTGTTTTTGGAGAATATGAAAAGGGATATTTGGATGGCATTAAAGAGTATGGTGACAAGGAAAATATCCTCAGATAAAAACTAGAAAGAAGCTTTCTGAAAAATTTCTTTGTGATGTGTGTATTCATCTCACACAGTAACAACTTTCTTTTCATAGAACAGTTTGCTAACACTGTTTTCATGGAATATACAAAGGGATATTTGAGAGCGAGTTATGGTCAACGGTGAAAAACTAAATATCCTCAGATAAAAACTAGAAAGAAGCTTTCAGAGAAACTGCTTTATGATGTGTGAATTTATCTCACAGATTTACACAACCCTTTTCATGGAGCATTCGGTATCACTGTTTTTGGGGACTCTGAGAAGGAATATTTTGAATTGCATTGAAGCCTATGGTTACAAAGGAAATACCCTCAGATAGAAACGAGAAAGAAGTTTTCTGAGAAATTTCTGTGTGATATGTGAAATCAGCTCACAGAATTACACGATTTTATTCTTTCAGCCGTGTGCTAACTCTGTTTTCATGGAATCTGCAATAGGATATTTGGGAATTCATTGAAGCCTCTGGTGACAAAAGAAATATTCGCATAGATAAATCGAAAAGAAGATTTCTGAGAAACGCTTTTGTGATGTGTGAATACATCTCACAGATTTACACCTTTGTTTTCATGGAGTAGCTTGCTAACACTCTTTTCCTGGAATCTGCAAAGGGATATTCACAAGCACTTTGAGGCCTATGGTGAACAAGAAAATATCCTCAGAAAAAAACTAGAAAGAAGCTTTGTGAGAAATGGCTTTGTGATGTGTTAATTCATCTCACAGAGTTACACTTTTCTTTTCATGGATCAGTTTGGTAGCATTGTTTATGGGGAATCTGACAAGGGATATTTTTGATCGCATTGAAGCCTATGGTGACAAAGGAAATATCCTGAGATATAAACTAAAAGGAAGATTTCTGAAAAAATTCCTTGTGATGTGTGAATTCATCCCACAAAGTTGCACTTTTCTTTTCATGGAGCAGTGTGCTAACACTGTTTTCGTGGAATCTGCAAAGGGATATTTGGGAGCGAGTTATGGTCTATGATGAAAAACTAAATATCCTCAGATAAAAACTAGAAAGAAGCTTTCTGAGAAACTGCTTTGTGATGTGTGAATTCACCTTACTGAATTACACTGTACTTTTCATTAAGCAGTTTGATAACACTGTTCTCGTGTAATATGAAATAGGATATTTGGGAGTACATTGAAGCCTATGGTGACAAAGGAAATATCCTCAGAAAACGGTCGAAAGGAAGCATTCTGAGAAAGCTCTTCATGATGTGTGAGATCATCTCACTGTGTTACACCATCCTTTTCACTGAGAGGTCTGCTAACACTTTACTCCTGGAATCTGCAATGGGATATTCTGGAGAGCATTGAGGAATGTGATGAAAAAGAAATATCTTAAGATAAAAAATAAAAAGAATCTTTCTAAGAAACAGCTTTGTGATGTGTGAATTCATCTCACAGAATTACACCACTCTTTTCATGCAGCATGTTGTTAGTACTGTTTTTGGGTAAACTGATAAGGGATATTTTGGATCTCATTGAAACGTATGGTGAAAAAGGAAATATCCTCACATAAAAAGTGGAAAGAAGCTTTCTGAGAAACTACTTTGTGATGTGTAAATTCATCTCATAGAGTTACACAATTCCTTTCTTGGAACAGATTCCTAACCTTGTTTTTGTGGAATCTGCATTAGGATATTTGGGAGTGGTTTGAAACATATGGTGACAAACGAAATATCCTCAGACAAAAAGCAAAAATAAGCTTTCTGAGAAATTGCTTTGTGATGCCTGAATTCATCTCAGAGAGTTACACAATTTTTTTCATTGATCAGTTTGGTAGCACTGTTTTTCAGAAATCTGAGAAGGGATAGTTTGGATCGTATAGAAGCATATGGTGACAAATGAAATATCCTCAAACAAAAACTAGAAGGAAGCTTTCTGAGACAGTTTTTATGATGTGTGAATTCATCTCATAGAGTTACACCTTTATTTTCATGGAGCAGTTTGCTAACACTGTTTTCGTGGAATCTGCAAATGGATATTTGGGAGTGAATTGATACCTATGGTGAAAAAGGAAATATCCTCAGAAAAAAACTATAAAAAATTTTCTGAGAAACTGCTTCATGATGTGTGACTTCATCTTACAACGTTACACTGTTCTTTTTATTGAGAAGTTTGCTAACACTGTTTTGTTGGAATCTGCGGTGGGATATTTTGGAGCACATTGAAACTTATGGTGACAAAGGAATTATCCTCATATAAAAACTAGAAGGAAGCTTTCGGGAAAACCACTTTGTGATGCATTAATTCAATTAACAGAGCTACATGATTTTTTCATAATTCAGTTTGGTAGCACTGTTTTTGGGGAAACTGAGAAGGGATATTTTGGATCGCATTGAAGCCTATGGTGTCAAAGGAAATAACCTCGGATAAAAACTTGAAATAAATTTTGTGAGTAAGTTCTTCGAGATGTTTGAATTCACCTCACACATTTACATATTTCTTTTCATGGAGCAATTTGCTAACACCATTTTCTTGCAATCTGCAAAGGGATATTTGGGAATGCATTGAGGCCTATAGTAAACAAGGAAATATTCTCAGATAAAAACTAGAAAGATGTTTTCTGAGAAACTGCTTTGCGATGTGTGAATTCATCTTACAGAGACACACCATTCTTTTCATTGAAGAGCTGGATAACACTGTTTTAGAGGAATCTGCAATAAGATATTTGGGAGTACATTGAAATCTATAGTGACAAAGGAATAATCCTCAGATAAAAACCAAAAAGAAGCCTTCTGTGAAACTGTTTTGGGACGTGTGAATTCACCTCACAGAGTTACACCATTCTTTTCTTTGAGATATTTGCCAACGCTTTTTTTGTGGAAACTCTATTGGGGTATTCCATAGCTCATTGAGGATTATGGTGAAAAAGGATATAAACTCTGCAAAAAACTAGATAGAAGCTTTCTGAGAAATAGCTTTGATATGTGTGAATTCATCTCTCAGAGTTACACCACAGTTTTTATGGAGTTATTTGGTAGCACTCTTTTTGGGGGTCTGAGAAGGCATGTTTTGAACTGCATTGAAATCTACGGTGAAAAGGAAATATCCTCAGATTATAATTAGAAAGAAGCCTTCTGTGAAACTCCTTAGTGATGTGTGAATTCATATCACAGAATTAAACTGTTCTTTTCATTGAGCATTTTGCTAACACTGTTTTCTTGCCATCTGCTATGTGATATTTCAGACCACGTAGAAGCTTACAGTGACATTGGAAATATTCTCATATAAAAACTAGAAAGAATATTTAAGATCTACTGCTTTGTGATGTGTTAATTCATCTCACAGCATTGCATGATGCTTTTCTTGGATCAGTTTGTTAGCACTATTTTTGTAGAATCTGAGAGAGAATATTTTGGATCACTTTGAAGCCAATGGTGACAAAGAAAATATCCTCAGATAAAAACTAGAAAGAAGCTTTCTGAGAAAGTTCTTTGTGATGTGTGAATTTATCTCACAGAGTTACAAGTTTTTTTCATGGAGTAGTTGAATAACACAGATTTCGTGGAATCTGCAAAGGGATATTTGGGAGCGCATTGCAGCCTATGGTGACAAAGGAAATATCCTCATAAAAAAGCCAAAAAGAAGATTTCTGCGAAACTGTTTTGTAATGTGTGACTTCATCTCACAGAGTTACACTGTTCTTTTCATTCAGTAGTTTGCCAGCACTGCTCTCTTGGAATCTGCAATGGGATATTTTGAGGAACATTGAAGGTTATTGTGACAGAGGAAATACCCTGAGATAAAAGGTTTCTGAGAAACTGCTTTGTGACAGAGGAAATACCCTGAGATAAAAGGTTTCTGAGAAACTGCTTTGTGCTTTGTGAATTCGTCTCACAGACATACAGGATTCTTTTCATGGAGCAGTTTGGTAGCCATGCTTCTGGGGAATCTGAGAAGGGATATTTTGGATCGCATTGAAGCTTATGGTGACAAAGGAAATATCCTCAGATAAAAATTAGAAAGAAGCTTTCTGAGAAAGTTCTTTGTGATGTATGAATTCATCTCACAGAGTTACACCTTTCTTTTAATGGAGCAGTTCGATAACACAGATTTCATGGAATCTGCAAAGGATATTTGAGAAAGCATTGAGGCATATGATGAAAAAGGAAATATCCTCAGATAAAAACTAGAAAGTATATTTCTGAAAAACTGCTTAGTGGTGTGTGAAATCGTCTCATTTAGTTACACTGTGCTTGTCATTGAACAGTCTGTTAACACTGTTTTCTTGGAATCTGGAATGGGATTCTTCAGAGTGCATAGAGGTTTATGGTGACAAAGTAAGTATTCTCAGACAAAAACCATGAAGACGCTTTTTGACAAACCATTTTGTGATATATTAATTCATCTCATACAGTTACACGATTCTTTTCATGGAGCAGTTTGGTAGCACTGTTTTTGGGGAATCTGAGAAGAGATATTTTGGATCTCACTGAAGCCTATGGTGACAAAGGAAATATTCTCAGATAAAAAGTAGCAAGAGGCTTTCTGAGAAGGTTTTTGGTGATGTGTGAATTCATATGACAGAGTTACACCTTTCTTTTCATGGATCAGCTTACTAACACCCTTTTTATGGAAACTGAAAAGTGCTATTTGGGAGCACATTGAGGTGTACAGTGAAAAGTTAAATATCCTGAGATTTAAAAAAATGAAGCCTTCTGTGAAACTGCTTTCTGATGTGTGAATACATCTCACAGAGTTACACTGTTGTTTTCATTAAGCAATTTATTAACACTGTTTTCCTGGAATCTACAATGGGATATTATGGAGCACCTTGAAGCTTATGAAATGAAATATTCTCATATAAAAACTAGAAAGAAGCTTTCTGAGAAACCGCTTTGTGTTTTGTTAATTCTTCCCAAAGGATTACACTATTCCTTTTATGGAACATTTTAGTAGCACTGTTTTACAGGAATCTGAGAAGGGATATTTTGGATCGCATTGGTGCCTACGGTTACTAAGGAAATATCCTCAGATAAAAATGAGAAAAAAGCCTTCTGACAAACTGCTTTGTGATATGTGATTTGCTGTCATAGAGTTACACTGTTCTTTTCATTGAGCTGTTTGTAACCACTGTGTTCTTTGAATCTGCAGTGATATATTTTGGAGTATATTGAAGCTTATTTTGACAAAGGAAATATCCCCAGAAAAAAACTAGATAGAAGCTTTGTGTGAAACAGCTTTGTGATGTGTTAAATCATCCCACAGAGTTACACAATTATTTTCATGGATCAGTTTCATAGCACTGCTTTTGAGGAATCTGGGAATGGATATTTCGGATTGCTTTGAAGTCTATGGTGACTGTCCTCAAGTAAAAACTAGAAAGAAGGTGTCTGAGAAACTTTTTTCTGATGTGTGAAATCGTCTCACAGCGTTACACCTTTCTTTTCATGGAGCAGTTTGCTAACAATCTTTTCGTGGAATCTGCTAAGGGATATTTGGGAGAGCATTGAGGCCTATGGTTAGAAAGGAAGTACCCCCAGATAAAAACTAGAAAGAAGCTTTCTTAGAAATTCCTTTGCGATGTGTAAATGTATCTCACAGAGTTACACTGTCCTTTTTATTGAGCAGTTTGCCCACACTGTTTTTTTGAAATCTGCAATGGGATATTTTGGAGCGCATTCATGCTTATGGTGACAAATTTAAAAATATCATATAAAAACTAGAGAGAAGCTTTCTGAGAAAGTAACTTTTGATGTGTTAATTGATCCCTCATAGTTACACGATTCTTTTCATGCATCAGTTTGCTAGCAGTTTTTCTGGGGAATCTGAAAAGAGATATTTTGGATCGCATTGAAGCCTATCATGACAAAAGAAATATCCTCATATAAAAACTATAAAGAAGCTTTCTGAGAAACTGCTTCATGATATGTTAATTCAACTCACAGAGTTACATGTTTCTCTTCATGGAGCACTTTGCTATCACTGCACTGTTTTCATGGAATATGCAGAAGTATATTTTCGAGTGCATTGTGTTCTATAGTGAAAAGGAAATATCCTCAGATAAGAACTAGAAAGAAACTTTTTGAGAAATTGCTTTGTGATGTGTGAATTCATCTCATAGTGTTACACCATTCTTTTCATGGAGCAATTTGGTAACACAGTTTTGGGGATCTGAGAAGGGATATTTTGTATTTCATTTTAGCCTACAAAGTAAATATCCTCAGATAAAAACTAGTAAGAAGCTTTCTGAGAAAATTCTTTGTGATGTGTGATTTTACTTCACAAGGTGACACATTTCTATTCATGGATCAGTTTTTTTACAATCTTTTCATGGAATCTGTGAAGGCATATTTGTGAGGGCATTGTGGCCTATGGTGAAAAAGGATATATCCTCGGAAAAAATAGAAAGAAGTCTTCTGAGAAACTGCTTTATGATGTGTTAATTCATCTAAGGGAGTTACATGATTCTTTTCGTGGATCAGTTTGGTTACACTGTTTCTGTGAAATCTGAGAAGGGATATTTTGGATCGCATTGAAGAATATGGTGACAAAGGAAATATCCTCATAAAAAGGAGAAAGAAGCTTTCTGAGGAATTGTTTTGTCATGTGAGAATTCATCTCACAGAGTTACACTGTTTTTTTCATTGCGGCGTTTGCTAACACAGTTTTCTTGGAATCTGCAATGTAATATTTAGGAGAACATTGAAACTTATGGTGACAAATGAAATATTCTCATATAAAAACTAGAAAGAAGCATTCTGAGAAACTGCTTTTTGATGTTTTAATTCATCTCACAGAGTTCACAATTCTTTTCATGGAGCAGTTTGGTAGCACTGCTTTTGCGAAATCAAGAATGGATATTTTGGATCATATTGAAGTCTATGGGGACTAAGGAAATATCCTCAGATAAAACTACAAAGAAGCTTTCTGAGAAATTACTTTGTGATGTGTGAATTCATCTCACAGTGTTACACCTTTCTTTTCATGGAGCAGTTTTGTGGCACTGTTTTTGGGGAATCTGAGAAGGGATATTTTGAACTCCATTGAATAGTATGGTGACAGAGGAAGTAGCCTTAGATAAAAACTAGAAAGGAGCTTTCTGAGAAACTGCTTTGTGATGTGTGAATTCATCTCACAAAGGTACACCGTTCTTTCATTTAGCAATTTAATAACACTGTTTTCATGGACTCTACAGTAGGTTACTTTGGATCACCTTGAAGCCTATGGTGACATAGGAAATATCTTCAGATAATAACTAATAAGAAGCTTTCTGAGAAAGTTCTTTGTGATGTGTGATTTCATCTCACACAATTACACCATTTTGTTCTAGGAGCTGTTTGCTAGCACTGTTTTCTTGGAATCTGCAAAGGGATATTTGGGAGCACATTGATTCATATAGTGAAAAAGGAAATATTATCAGATAATAAGTAGAAAGAATCTTTCTGAGAAACTGCTTTGTGATGCATGAATTCATCTCACAGAATTACACCATTATTTCCTTAAGCAGTCTGAAAACACTGGTTTCGTGGAATTTGTAATAGGATCCTTGGGAGTGCATTGAAGCCTGTGGTGACAAAGGAAATATCCTCAGATAAAAACCAAAAGGAAGCTTTCTGAGCATCTGGTTTGTGATGTGTATATCCATCTCACAGAGTTACAGCATTCTTTTCATTGAGAATTTTGCTAACACTTTTTTTGTTTAATCTGCAGTGATATTCAGGAATGCATGGAGGAATATGGTGAAAAAAGAAATATCCTCAGATAAAAACTAGAAAGAAGTTATCTGAGAAACATCTTTGTGGTTTGTGAATTCATCTCACAAAGATACACCATTTTTGTCATTTAACAGTTTCAGAGCACTGTTTTTGGGAATCTCAGTAGGGATACTTTGGGTCGCTTTGAAGCCTATGGTGACAAAGGTAATATCCTGAGACAAAAACCAAACAGAACATTTCTGAGAAACTGCTTTGTGATTTGTGATGTCACCTCAAAGATTTACACCTTTATTTTCATGGAGTAATTTGCTAACACTATTTTCCTGGAATCTGCAAAGAGATATTCATGAGTGCATTGAGGCAAATGTTGAAAAAGCAAATATCCTGAGAAAAATACTAGAGAGAAGCTTTCTGAGAAACTGCTTTGTGTTTGATAAATTCATCTCATAGTGTTACACAATTCTTTTCATGGAGCAGTTTCATAGCACTGTTTTTGGGGTATCTGAGATGGGATATTTTGTATCGCAATGAAGCCTATGGTGACAAAGGAAATATACTCAGATAAAAATTAGCAAGAAGCTTTCTGAGAAACTACTTTCTGATGTGTGAATTTATCTCACAGATTTACAACTTTCTTTTCATTTTGAACTTTGCTAACACTTCTTTTGTGGCATCTGCGATGGAATATTCTGGAGGGCATTGAGGAATATGGTGAAAAGGAATATACGCTGAGATAAAAACTAGAAAGAAGGTTTCTGAGAAACAACTTTGTGATGTGTGAATTCATCTCACAGAATTACACGATTCTTTTTATGGATCAGTTTGGTTGCACTGTTTTAAGTGAATCTGAGAAGGAATAATATGGATCACTTTGAAACCTACGTTGACAAAGGAAATATATTAAGTTAAAAACTAGAAAGAAGCTTTCTGAGAAAGTTCTTTGTGATGTGTGAATTCCTTTCACAGTTACACCTTTCTTTTCATGAAGCAGTTTGCTAACACTGCTTTCATTTTATTTTTAATGGAATACTCCAGAGCGCATTGAGGCCTATAGTGAAAAAGGGAATATCCTCAGGTAAAAACTAGAAGGAAGCTTTTTGGGAAACAGTTTTGTGATGTTTTATTTCATCTTATAGAACTACAGCATTCTTTTCATTGAGCAGTTTGATAACACTGTTTTCCTGGAATCTGCAATAGGATATTTGAGAGCGCATTGAAGCCTATGGTGAAAAAGGAAATATCCTCAGACAAAAACCAAAAAGAAGCTTTCTGAGAAACTGCTTTTTGATGTGTGAATTTATCACATAGATGTACACTTTTCTTTTCATAGAACAGTTTGCTAGCACTGTTTTTCTGGAATGTTCAAAGGGATATTCACGTGCACATTGATGCAAATGGTAAAAAAGGAAATATCCTCAGACAAAAACTAGAAAGAAGCTTTCTGAGAAACTGCTTTGTGATTTGTGAAATCATCTCCCAGAGTTACACGATTCTTCTCGTGGAGTTGTTTCATAGCACTCTTTTTGGGGAATCTGAGAAGTGATATTTTGGATCACATTGAAGTCCATGTTGACAAACGAAATATCCTCAGATAAAAACTAGAAAAATTATTTCTGAGAAACTTCTTTTTATGTGTGAATTCGTCTCACAGTGTTACATACTGATTTGTGATGTGTAAATTCATCTCACAGAGTTACACCATTATTTTCATTGAGCAGTTTGATAACCCTGTTTTGGTGGAATCTGCAATGGGATATTTTGGAGTGTATTGAAGCTTTTATGAAAAGGTACATATCCTCAGATAAAAACCAAAAAGAAACCTTCTGAGGAACTGCTTTGTGATGTGTTAATTCATCTGACAGAGTTACAATGTTCTTTTCATTGAGCAGTGTGTTAACATTGTTTTCTTGGAATCTGCAATGGGATGTTTTGGAGCACAATGAAACTTATATTGACAAAGGAAAAATCCTCAGACAGAAACTAGAAAGAAACTTTCTGAGAAACTGCTTTCTAATTTGTAAATTCATCTCACAGAGTTACACCTTTCTTTTCATGGAGCAGTTTGGTAGCACTGTTCTTGGGGAATCTGAGAAGGGATATTTTTGATCCCATTGAAGCCTATGGTGACAAAGGAAATATCCTCAGATAATAACTAGAAAGAAGTTTTCGAAGAAAATTCTTTGTGATGTGTGAATTCATCTCATAGAGTTACACTTTTCTTTTCATTGATCAGTTTGCTAACACTGTTTTCTTGGAATCCACAATGGGATAATTCAGAGTGCATTTTAAGCTTACAGTGACAAAGTGAATATCTTCAGGGAAAAGCCAAAAAGAAAAGGCTTCTTTTCACAGAAAGCCTGTGAAACTTCTTTGTGATGCGTGATTTCACCTCAGAGAGTTACAAGTTTCTTTACATTGAGAATTTTCCTAACACTGTTTTCATCTAATCTGCAAAGGGATATTCGAGAGTGCATTGAGGCCTATGATGAAAAAGGAAAGATCCTCAGATAAAAGCTAAAAGGAAGCTTTCTGAGAAACTGCTTTGAGTTTTTTGAAGTCTTCCCACAGAGTTACACAATATCCTCAGATACAAACTAGAAAGAAGCTTATGATGACAAAGGAAATATCCTCAGATAAAAACCAGAAAGAAGCTTTCTGAGAAACTGCTTTCTGATTTGCGAATTCTTCTCACAGAATTTCACAACTCTTTGCATGAATCAGTTTGGTAGCAATGTTTTTCTGGTGTCTGAGAAGGGCTACTTTGTTTCACATTGAAGTCTATGGTGACACAGAAAATATTCTCAGATAAAAACTAGAAAGAAGCTTTCTGAGAAACTTCCTTGCCATGTGTGAATT